>NW_009188459.1:0-23212 GCF_000690835.1 Fulmarus glacialis | reverse complement strand
CTTCTTTGCCCAGCCTTATATGCTGAGCATGATGTCATATGGTATGGAATAGCCCATTGGCCAGCAGGGCCAGCCGTCCCGGCCACACTCCCTCCCAGCCCAAACCAGGACATGTAGAAAGAATAATTATTCCTAATTTACACGGGACTGGTTATGCCAGATGTGTTGTCTGAATCTCACCTGATTTTTATATCACTCTGAAGCTGTTGAACTCCTGGAGTTTCTGATTTAGAAACCGGAAAAGAAGAGGAGAATCATGGTTTCTGTTTGTAAAATCGTACGTAAGACTGAACACAGCACTTGTCATGGTTGCCCTGTGCAGCTACTAAATATTTCATATGAAGTGCTATTTTGAGTATCTGATTAATTATTTAAAGCTAAACATGGTTTCTCTTTACAACATATGAGAGATTTGTGAGTGGCAAAGATCAAATTGTATAGAGTATTGTTGCCAAAAGCATTTCGTGTTTGCAGTAATCTGCTAAATCCAGATGTATATGAGCAGGGATGAAGGTAAGATTAATCTCTTGGATAAAACTAGTCACTGTAACACGGATTTATGAATGACCATTTAGACCGGCTTTGTGGTCTGCTAGGTTCAACGTCCTGTCACTGCTACTAGCCACTCCCAGATGTTTCCAAGAAAAGTGAAAGAAATCGATCTATAGAACAGTTGAGATTTTTTTTTTTAGATTGTAATTAAAATTAATTCATCAGAGAAATCTCGTTGGTTCTCCTTTATCTTCAAATATATCTTGCTGATTTATTTTCAGCTGTTATACACTGCTGAAGCCATAAATAAAAAACTGTTTCTATTTATTGAAAATTTCTGTTTATTGAAAATTATTACCCTTGATAAGCTAGAACACAAACTATTACTAAATATATAAACTATTGAAGCACCAATTATGAGACACCTACATGAAAAAAACTCTGATATTTTATGTTTCAGGCCTAGTAGCCCAGTCTTAACAGACTTTTTTTAGTTGTCTTTTACTGGCAGCCTCATTTATTGACAAAATCACATCACAGGTTACATTATATTGCTGCTTTTTAATGTTTCTGGTAATAACCTTTTCAGATGGGTACCCCACCTAATTTCTAACTGGTGTACTCGCAACACTTGCTTTATATACCATTTCTATCATACAAGAAAATATCTAGATTTTTCATTCAACTGATCATTATGCTTTGTAACACATACTTTTCCTGTTCTAAGAGATGTGTGGATTTCCTTGACAGGATCAAAAAAAAAAAAAAAAGGCAAGAGAGTAGAAGTATACCTAATGATGTTTAGGATTCTGTTCAACTCAAGGAACTGAAGACATCCATAATCTGATCTAGAGTTCATGTAAACAAATCAGATTTGGGATGCTGCAGTCAAATGCATGCTTAAGACTTATGGGAGAGCATGGCTCTGGCTTTAATATATTATACTAAAGCTTCTAAAACTCATTCCTTACTGCCATAGTCAGTGATACTTGGATGTAAATTTAAACTGAGAAAGATCGTTGCATTCATACATTTCTATTCCATTAGCGGGGGCTTACATTTATCTCCCTATTGTACCATAGAAAATTATTACGGGTAGGTCTAGTCCCACAGTGCTGCGTATCAAATTCTCATTAGATCTGTACACTTGCTGTAACATTTTGCAGGAAGGCACGGGGATGAGCACTGAATGAAGGACTGTCCGTGGGTCTGTCATCTCGCTTCTGAGCGCTGCTTAACAGCTTGTGAATGTGGGTGGCTAGCCTCCTGGGATCTCGTCTTTCCCTGCCTGCCTTGGTGGCAGGCTCTCTCCATCCTTCAGCTCTGGGAGGCAGGCAGGCAGGCAGCCGGCAGGGAGAAGCACTGGTCCCTTTCTTCCCCCATAAAAAGAGCACCCTATGTTTCCCTTGAATTAGCCCACGTCTTCTTCGATTTACTTTTCCAAGCAATTGTATCTATGGGTTTGTATCCTTCAAATTAATCTCATACTCTTTAAATTTTTTGAGTTGTAACACAGGTTTTGCAACTAAGCAGCAGTAGCTGACAGACTGCGCAGAGTTTTACTGAACTGTGAGATGTTTTGGACCTCCTCTTCCTGAATGTTTCCTAAGCTTGAAAGTGAGCATGTGTGGACTCCACAAGATTCTTTTACACATAATTTGTGCCATTACAGAAAAATAACTAGTAGTATATATATTTGTTCATTAGTGTAAAAATATATTACTTTGGTTGTTTGTGGATCTCCTTTTTCCTGGAAAATATTCGGAGACAGTTGAGATTTAATGGTTATATTTGATAGAATATGCTTAAGAGGGGTTTAGATGAAAAAAGTTGACTTGGATTATAAATTGTTTGATTTTTTGTTTTTTTTTCTTATGGCTAAAGGAGCACGTGGTTTTTCTTTCTAAGTAGCGGTGGTGCATGCTGCTTCTCAGGGCTGCTGCTGCTGGATGATGGATGATGGGGAGTTTCCTCTCTAACAGTTTGAGTGCAGTTATTAATAATTTGTAGAGAAGCTGTTGAAATCTGTGAATATGTGCTAGTCTCAACAGCTTCTCTCCTGTGCCGTTTTTGAAGAGTGTGACAATCAAAGTCATGCTTGCGTACTATTCTTGAGATTGAATGGTACTGTCTTTCACTTGGCTTCTTTCTTCTGGAGGGTGGAAGTCCTTCTGTGAGCAAGGAATTCTTCAATGAGCTGTGCTTCATCCAAACGTGTTCAATGACTCTGAAGTGGTTTTAATTATAGGCTGCGGTGGGTGGGGGGGTTGTTTGAGAACAGAGGTTACTGCCAGACCTGTCAGTGTTTTATCTGAAGACTTTCTGTGAGGGGAGGGTGCAAGCTTTCTGAAGCTTTCATATACTATAGTAACAACCATTGGTTGGCAGTATTAAAGGAAAGTGAGCTTTTTGCAAAAGTTTGGTTTCAAATGTCTAAGTGAACATATCTGAGGGCCTTTAAGATTTAACTCTCATTTCATGTAGGAGCTATCAATGTCATGCTTGCACCACCTGCACAGTCTGATTAAAAAAAAAAAAAAGGATGCTTTCCACATCTTTATGCTCTCTGCCTTTTCTACTTTTTTCTTTCTTTTTCACTTTCCCTTCTAGTCTTTTTCACAGCCTTTGCCTTCTTCCCTTCCTTTAAGCTGTATCATTTCTCCTACTGGTTGCCTGCCAGCTGGTTATCTGCTTTTGAGGATGGGACATCTGTAGGTGAGACAGGTCAAGCTGGCAGGTGTTCCCACTCTACATTGAATGTCATTGGAGCAAAGGAGCAAAGCTTTTCTTATTTGTCTTGGCCTCATAAGTGGTCCCTTCAGGATCACGGACATGAAAAGGTTTTGGCTCCTTCTGTTTTACGCTGCAGGACAGGGCACACTTTAAAAGCAGGTTCAGATTTGGGTTGAGTACGATTTCTTGTCCACACAACTCCTTGCAGCAATCCTTATCCCCAGGACCTGAAGTTCTTCTCACCTTGCCACCTTCTCTTCCCTGCTCCTGCCCTGGGAGGACTTGGGTACAGCAACAGCTGCCCACGTGGGAAGTGATGCTGGCAAAAACCCAACAGATGCTTCCTTCCTAGGAAGCAGGCAAGTTGTTGAATAAGAGGGGGTGTACAGTGGGCATGGGGTCTAACACAACTAGCCAGCTTTCTGTTACCTCTGATGTTACGAATTCATTAAACCTTTCCCCAGCAACACCAGCCGCAGTGGGGTGTTGCTAGCTGTGGAATGCAGCATGCATCAAGTCTGCTTCACCTGGTTGCACTTGAGGCTTCCTCTGCTCTTTACAGAAGGCTGCAAATGGATACTTTCAAAGTATTAAATGTGTATTAAATATGTCTTACACCTAATGTTATCTGTGTTTTGTGCTGTCAGGGTGGGAGGTTTTGGGGAGGGTGGGGTGTTGGTTTTGTTTGGTCTTTTTTTTTTTTCATTATCTGAGTTATCCTATTCTATTACCCCAGATAATTGAGTTGGCTAAGTGCTGCCTTTTGTGGAGAATTGTGCCAGGATTTACTAATAGCAGTAGGGCATTCCCCTTTGGGTGCTAGGCCTTGCACAAACACATCTAAAGCATCAGCAATGCTAATAGGAGTTTCATCACTGACTTCTGCCAAGTTCAGGATTTTTCATGAGGCTCTAAAAAGAGATCTGGCTTTGCAGTTGTTGTTCTTTGTCTTTGTACTTAGCTTGTATAGGACCTGAGTTTAACCTGACCGCTCTTGATAAAAAGTTTTCTATATAAGCTCTCTGGTTTCCTATGTCTCAGCTTGGTTGCCTAGTCAGGAAGAGGATTTTTAAACAATTCTTTAGCAGGCATAAGAAACAAGTGTGCTTAACATAACTGCAAGTGTGAAATAAGCAACCTTCTGCTGAAAGTTCATATGCCAAACACAGCTAATCCACCATATGTGTGACCCAAAAAGTACAGGCATATGGATATTCTTCCCTCCCCCAGTTTCTTAGCCTTTTCGTGGCTTCTGCAATTGTAAGTAGCCCAGTAACACTATATGCTTGATCAATGTATGGGATCTGTGATGGTATTTTGCAGTTAGGGTTGCTGCATTGCATAGCATACCTCTAAGTGAAATGAAAGGAATATCATGAGTTTTTCAGCTGTGACATGCCACCTCAGCAGTGGTATGCCTTTGGGAAAAACAGAGGAGTGTGACAGCCTTTCAGTAGCCCAGGAAGCATGTTGCATACCAGCAAATATTCTGATCTTGATTCTTATTTAAGCGTTTTGTACAGAAAACTCATCAAGAAGGTATGAGGGACACGAATCTGTCCTTCCTCTCCAGTTGTGTCTGCTGTGGCCCCTGGAGTTACCCTGGTTCCAACATGAAAGAGAGAGTAAGACTCTCATGGTATCCTGGACTATAGGAAAAATAAGAATACCTATTTTTAGAAAAGGATGCATTTCTTGGGCATGGCATAGGGGATCTATGCCTGTCATACTCTTGGGATTTGTTTCCTTGCCTCCAAAGGCAAGTGGCCAGCCCTGCACCCCCTGAAGTCGTTCGAGGTCTGATCCTGCACAGAGGATGTCACATAAATGGCAGAACTTTTACTCATTTGCAAGTAGGTCAGTGCCCATCATGGGTCCAGTTTTGTGATGCATAATCTGTGTCACTTATTACGTTGCTGCAGGACGTGATACATTACCCACTTATGTCAAGACTGGAAAAATAAGTACGGTACGCACTGTGTCATAGCCAAAGTGTAAGCGTGTGCTCCAGGACTCTGTTGTAGACAGAATACAGTTTGGCCAAAGTGAGTATAATCTGTTCGTTTGTATGCACAGCTAAAATTACTGAAGAGTAGCTTCCAGATAACGATTCATTTAGGGAACTGTGGCAACTGCCTAATTAACTATAGGTATGGCTTTAATTGCAGTCTGTGGCCAATAAAGAATATGTTTGGTCTATAGGAAGAGGTAAAGGAATAGAATATGTGCATGAGGCAGTTTAATGTTTAAAGTACTGTTTGCAAATACAAGCTATTAAAAAAAAAAAGCAAATCATGCTGGAAAATGGTCCCAAGCCATAAAATATTAATTGATCATTAAGTCGTTGTAAGAGGCACTGATATATAACCTGGATCTAAATGTGTCTCCTTTAGCTTCTATCTGCCATTTGTGTACACCAGTGATGAAAAAAAATTTTTTTTTTTCTTAAGAAGCAGAATGTAACAAAATGTTTGCATTTTATGGAGGGTGTGATGCACAAAGGCTGACCAATATTTCACCAATAAGAAAGTTTGTATTAATGGAATGATTGCATAAATATTTAAGGTTTTTCAAAGCTGCTTAGAAAATGTCCATCACCTGTAAGAAAAGATAGGCAACCACGTCCCTTAGGGTGCTTTAACAGTCTCAGTTCAAAGTCACAATATTTGGGGACATGGCAGGTATGGAATATGGTAATACTAATTTTATATCAAAGCCCTAACTATGCTTGTAGTATAAGAGAATATACATACCACATGGATATGGAAGTTAGGACATGGCTTGAATCTTTCAGCCCAAAGGCGGACAATTTGGAGAAGCTTTTTACCTTGCAGGTAGACAGCTGGAGTGAGGATCATTGCAAGGTCTGGGCTGGGGAGAGCTCTTCAAGAGACAGCAGAATCCGGGGTGGTTTTATGTGCCTGTATAGGGGAAGAGCCCCAACTGACGGAGTGTATCTGAAGGACATAGCAGCAGATAGAGGACCTGAGAATTCTTTAGCAATGTAGTGATGATTCTTTACGTGAAAATCAGATCTCCCAGTTGAAAATGGCACTACGTCCTGTTGTTCAAGCCCCCCAGACGGCAAGTTAAGTAGGGAAAAAGGGAAGGAGTTGTCCTTAGCTGATGCACATAGCTGTGCATCTCTAATGTGAATTGACAGTATGAGCTTTATAGCAGGTCAATGATCTGAATAGGTACATAAGTCAAGAGAAACAGCAGAGCACATGCTGAAGCCTGCTGGACTCTTTCTTGTGCTGCTTATTGTTGTTTTCTGTGTGTATACTTGACAACTGTCTTTTTCTGGGAAAATTTGAGTTTGATAACAAACAATCTGCTGTGAAAACATACACAAAACAGGATGATATCTACATTACTTAAATATTTAACATGCTAGAGTGGCACTGAAATACTACCCACCAGTACTATATATCCTGTATTGCTGTATATTTTCCAAAACTGAAGTCTCATAGCCATATGTTAAAATAAAGGAAAATGGCTTTCCCCAGAAGGTAACAGTTTTTCTCTTCTTACCACAGGTGCGTTTAGTGCTCCTCCGCCAGTGAGAGGGAAATGTCACTGTTGGGAAAGGGGCTGGAACTAGGACATATTTGCCCACTCAGACGACTAGATTTCTCTCTAATTTCTTTCATTTGTGATTTCTAACCTTTCTGAATGCAGACTAATAATTTCTGATGCATTCTAGCTCTAGTGGGACTTTCTAGTAGTGTTGATCCTTCCATTCAAGAGCGAAACTTGGCAAGCTATTCTAATGTAAGTAACTGACCCCAGGAATATGAAAGTATGTATTCCAAAATTAATACCTTAACTTTCTGAAATGCAGGAATATGTGCCCACTGTTTCAAAATATTCTGTCAGGAAAAAAACAAAAACAAATTGACTTTTTTTTTTTTTTTTCCTTCCTACCTTTTTTTTTTTTTTTAAAAAGCCAGTTCCCAAATTAAGGAATGCATGAAAATTAAGGAGGAAATGTCTGCCTGATCTACAGGCACTAGATGCTGCTGCTTTGCATTTAAATTTGTGTGTGCTCTGACCTAGTGACTACCAGATAATTTGTATTTATAGTCTTTTCATGGATATTTTGGGTTCTTTCAAACTATTCCCCCTTAGAGGATGAATTTATAACAAGTAAAAAGCATGGCCAAACAACAGTATTATAGAAGATGATGTCTGCCTCTAAATGGTGCACTATGGGTACCAGTTTCATTGTGTATTTGGAATTTTTGTAAGATGTTTTGTAGAACTACTAAGAGAAATTTTGTACTTACCAAAATAGTAATCTTTTATTCACTGTGGATTGTTACCGGGGAGTAGTAATGGAAGTGCATCCCTCCATTTCCAGTGTTCTAAATGTTTCATTTTGCAAACTTCAGTTTTGTTCAGTTTCCCTCTACCAGAATGTCTCGGTCTCTGCTTGTACCTTGGTGAAAAAGGGAATGCCTGGAAGGAAGCTTTTCTCCTTGCCCTGTTAGCAGGGCAAACTGTCGATCATACTTACTGAGCGGTATGATGCATACCTGTGTCAATGTCAAAAATGGTGCAGGGAGTGGCGAGTCCAGTACTTTTCCTCCTCAAACTTGGACCTGAGGAGTGCAGCAAAGCAGGTACAAGTGTACCCATGGTAGTCCTATGTAGGTCTCACTTGTCTTTCATAGATAAATCAGCTATTGTCCATGTTCTCAACTACTCTAGTTCTTCAGTATCAAACCCAGCCAAGTCCTAACTAATCCTAACCACACATGCATTGCAAATTAAAACTTGTAATCCACATGGATTCATTTGTTTCTTTTGCTTGTTTATACCAATAGTCATACAAATCTAGTGATGAAAGGGACTGCCTATCTGTCCCCATCCAGTCCTCTGGAATCACAGGCAGTTGTGCAACTTCTGTGAAGCCCATAGTATCTATTGCATGTGAGCAACATGCAAAGAGCCACAAAGCATTTCTTTTGCGACAAATTTCATCTACAGTAAAGATAAAAAACCCATAACTGTTACTGTTTCCCTCCCCACAACCCACTCCTTGCCCAGAGAAGCTGGGAGGAATCGAGTGCGTTATCCACACTCAAAGTCCTGATGCAGCATAAGACTTGGTTATAGCAAAATTCATTGTTTTGAACCCTATGCACACTTTGTGTTCATACGCTGTCTTATGTGGAGCACATTTAGAGCTCCTATCGAGTCCTAAAAGAAACATGAGGAAGTTTACAAGATGCTAAAATTAATATAAAGCCCTCAAACACCTAGCCCTTATTGTCCAGTACCCTGTGTTGGAAGTGGAAGGTAGGACTTTATTTCTCTGGAAGTTGGGAATAGCCTGTAATTGTCTTCCAAGCTCAAGCAGGGATGGTTGTTAAATGTCTCAGACTGGCCAAGTAGCTGGAAGGATCTGATCTGGCTGAAAGTCAGTGGAAGTTACCTGGAAATTGGCAGGCTGGCTGTAGAGAATTAGCTCCTTTCCTCACCGACTTTCTCCTGTGTAAGAATTACTTGTGTTCCAGTATTCTTACTGAGTGCAGAATTTTAGAACTGCAAAATGCATAATAATGACTGAGACTGTCATCAGTTTAGTGACATACAGAGAAAGAAGGATGATTTCTGCCATGAAGCGTTGACAATTACAGACAGAAAAGATTGACATAGGTCAGCTTTGCAAATTTTTATGCATCTCCCCATCACTTAACTAAATTCCTCACCTGAAGCAGGGATAAAAAGTTGAAATAACATTTTAAAATGAAGATTTCCTCCCAGATTGGACCCAGTTAAATAAAGCATTCTGTCTTGATTTTTGCCCTTTATTTCTTTTTTGAGCTGAATGACTACTTGCCCTTCAAAAAGTTTAGTATTTTTTTTGCTTGGAGGCAGGCACCCTAAACTTTTTTAAATCTTCATAATTTATTTTTGCTTTAAAAAGCCAACAACAACAACCCTTATGAAAAGAAATAAACTATAAAAAGTCAGTGATAGTTTCCAAGCTGACAAATTGTATTCTAGCTCTGTAACTTTACTTCTGAGACTCCAGCAGGACACATTGCACACTTCTCTCTAATCAAAGAGAGATGTCGTAACGAAGGACCATGGAAAGTAGGACCCAGGGTAGTCTGGGTACTGGCATCACTGTTGCCATATTAAAATGGTGCTGCAACATGTTTAGTTTATGTACCTGTTACCTCTCAGCCAACTAGCATCAGCTGTAGGTCAAAAAGTTTCTCTAACTCGACGAAATTCCTATTCTCTGTTGAAGGAGAGTGCTTTTCTGCTCTCTATTCTAGGTTTAGGCTCTTGTTCTGAAACGTGAAGGTGCACAGGAGTTCCTGGTGCAAATTAATCTTCTGTGGTCTTCTTTCAAGTGAAACTAACTTCCATGCTAATCTGTTCTGTGCAGCTGTCAAGCCGTTTGGAAGACTTGCCACAATAGAAAAGTGACACTTGAGCAACAGCAAACTGCTTTTGAATGTTTTTCTGATGTATTGCTGGCATTAATGCTGTTCAGCTTAGCACTTGGCCAGATATGCTGTTTTGTTTCACCTGTTGTTGCCCTGTTCTTTGTATATTGTCTTCAAATATGGAGATGCTTACAATCTAATTTACGCAGCACCTTGGAAACAGAGCTCCATTTTTAAAGTAGATTGTTGTGTACTACTGTGTTTTTTACAAACAGAGAAGCAAATAAGTCCTAGCTGTTCCAGCGCTGAAAAAGAAGAGGAAGGATTGCTGGAATCTGTACTATACGTGAAGCCAAGACTGGGAAAGTTCATGGGTTGCTGAGGTGCTCTGACATGACTGGGCATATGGGGGTGGGGCAGGTATGCATGTATATACATTTTTCTGAGTGTATAGGTAATGAAAACCATATGGCTGCACTAGTCTTTGGCCACAAATAAGTTGGAAGGAAGGTTTGTAATGACTGAGACCTGGGAGCATCTTACGGCAATTTAGAGAAGCAGAACCTTGCAGAGCCTGTTTCGCACTGGCTGGTCAGAGATGACACATATTCAGAGATGTTTTTATTGAACTGCACTGAAAGATGCATGAGAGATTTAGGGAGGCCTGATGGTAAAGGGGGAGGTATGTATGGTAGCGACAGCAAGAATGCCTATGACAGAGGCAACAGTGGGACAGTTGTCATACTTATCTGTTGGTGTCAATCCTTTCCAGAAAAATATGTCAACTGTTTTTGGAAGCTGAATTATGATTTAATTGTCAAACTACAGAAAGAAATTAATAGAAATGAGATGTGCAGAAATAGGACGCACCTTGAAAACACTCCAGTTCAAGACAGTCAAACTTGATTATAATATGTCCAATATACTGAGTTTTTTATGGAGAACCCTGCAAGTTCTCTGGCATTTCAAGCTAAATTGTCATGCTTTTGGGTGGGACTGTTTGCTCAAGGGCATTCAGGAGGATCTTGAGGTCACAAACAAATAACGAGGTGTAGATAGTGCCTACTCTCAGGAACTTATTACGTGAGAGACTTAAAACTGTGGGTTGTTTTTTTTGTTTTGTTTTAAGAAAGCAAGCATTGATAAAATAACATTTGAAAAGCCATTTGCAAGAAGCAGATCTCAGGATAGCATTCACACAAGTCAGGTGTCTGATGTAGCTATTTTTATACAGTGTGCGGTAAATGTACTGGGTTATACTCTTATTAACCAGTCTACTGTCCCTCCAGACCTACAAGAAATATGTCTTTTGTTTTATGCCCGGGGCTGGGAACAGTCTCATAGATGCAATTTGGCAGACAGGAGACAGGTGAGACTCTTGCCGTCTTCTCCAATGACCACTCAGAAAAGCTGTCTGCTGTCTCCTCCGGCCACAAAGCAAAGAAAAGAGGAAGGACTGGAAGCCCCTATAAATAGCAGCAGTTTGACAACAGCTTTTTTCCCAAGAAATGGTTGTGGAGGGAAGAGGTAAAGAAGGGAAAAGGCACAAGCTCTGCCACATGATAGGGGAGCACAGGTTAGAGGGTAAATTGAAGACTTTCTTTGAGGCCAAGGTGAGGCACCTGTAAAGTGAGGAGGGAAGAGGACCAGGCGTTGTCAAGGAGAGCAGAAGCAGGTGGAGACAAAGAAATGAAGGGGCTTTAAGATGGGTGATCTGGAAAAATGAAAGTATGGAGGAAAAAAGAGATGGCCTATCCCTCCTGTCCTGTGTGTGTGTGTGTGTGTCTTTGTCAATACATGACCAGAAAGAGGAACAGCACAGATACAATATATCTGGGTTGTGACAAAGCAAATTGCTTAATCTTCTGATGAAAATGTAATATAGGGTTGTTATTTCCCTTTCTATTGTGCTGAGAAACCCTGAAAAGTGAAAATCCTAGGGAACTGCTTGTGTCGAAGGAAAATTTCAGGCTTGCATTTTTCAGTCTATTGCAATCAAGTGTGTATCCTGTACTGGTGTGTGACAGACTGTCAGAGAATGAGTACTTTGTTAAGTACTAGTTAATTTATTGTGACATTCATCTGTTTGGAGTGATTAGCTTTTTGACAGATTTCCCCCCTCCCCCCTCCTTTCAATCAGTGCCTCAAGAATTAAGGGCTTCATGTGGAACAATGAGCAAAAACAGCAGGTGCAGGGATGCAGGAAAAAAACCCTAATGTAGGCAGGTTATTTGAACTATCTTAGGTCTGATTTACAATTACAGGTGCAAGAATACATATGGTATGCTGTCAGTGAGCTCCACCCCCCCTCAGCTGAGGAAGTGAATATCCTTCTTTCCAAAGCCAAAGAAATCCTCCTCTGCTACCTGCTTGAATCTTTACTACTGACTTCTTTACCAATGGCTCTGCCACTGCCACTGGCTCCGCTCTCCTGAGCGGCACTGCCCACCAAGTAGTGCAGTGCTCCCTGTCCCTGCGGCATTGGCTGACAGAGTCTCCTGCTGCAAGAACAAAAGCTTGTTTGGAATTACGCTAAGCAGCTTTAAAACCAAAGGGTTATTAATGGGTTCAAAAGTTTTCTGCAAATATATTTAAAGATAAAAATCAAAATTTTTTAAAGGTTCTGATATTCCTTTTATGGGATACTCAAATGATGAGGCACCAACAGAGCTTTTAGATTTACTTGTTTGATTATTTATTTAAGGAAATTAAGTCTTTGGTTCTTCAGTCTTGGACTGAGCACCTGCATTTATGGAAGCCCGTAAACCTCTCTTCTCTTGGAAGCTAAAGTTCTACAAGCTGACTAAATGTTGGGTTGAAAATGATTTCTTATGTCCAGCAAAATGGCCAAGAGATCAGAAAGCTTTGAATATCTTCATACAGATTTATTATCTTTATACAGGTTTGTTAATTGAATTTACCAGTTAAAAGTCTTCAGTCTCCCATGTTAGTAATAAAGTGGAAAAAAAGAAAATCTGATTATGTAGGACTGAGAGGTGCCAATCACTTATAGAGTTGGGGTAGCTGCCTACCAAACACCGTGTTTAGCTGTCCCGGTAAGGCTGCACCCACCTGAACATACTCACAAGGAGAGGGCAGCGCAGCTGCCACCTGCCAGGGCCAGAGGGAAGCCACATCTCCGTCTGATGGCCTGTTGTGATGGGCAGCCAGCACAGCGTGGTCCTCGGTCCCCTCCAGGAGCATGGGGGTCAGACCGTGGTTGGGGGAGGCCTTGCCTGGTGCTATGAAGCAGCAAGAGCCATGCTGAAGAAGTGAGGAGGTTGAGAGGCTCTCTGTCTCCCATAGCGTGAATAAAGAATCCCCTTTATGCTCCTTACAACTCAAATACTGTTTTCACTCTGCTAGGAAGGATCCTGCAGGCACCAAACACAGGGAAGGTGCTTAACAAGTAATAAAGAATAGCAATAACAACTGATTAGGTCTGGGCAGGTAAGAAGAGGGGGAACACTTTGTGAATATTTAAAATCTTAAATGTATTGCAAGAAAGTCCCTCCATGCAATATTTTAATTACCTAGACAACAGAAGCTATGCAATCGCCTTCAATCACAGGCTTCTATTTAATAAACTTATTGTAATGTATTGCTATTAAAGCTCTTCTAACAGTTTGTGCAAATTTCCAGCTTTTTCTCCCAGGGCAGCATTGCAAATCAAGCTATAAAATTCATTGGTAAAGCTACTTTCCCCCTGTTAAAGTAAGCAGATGAAAATACCTAGTGGCAGAGCCGAGAGTGGCATCCTCTCGGCAGAGCGATGGGATTGTCAGGCAGCACCGGACAGCCGCAGCCGTGCCGCCTGGCGTGGCATGGCTTAGCCAACTAATGTTTAAAACTCTTGGGGACATCTCACAAATCCAGCAGAAACATCTGCACATTCACACTATTAAAAATGCTTTTGGTGGCAGGAACTGAATCTTATTTGTTGCTCATCTGTAGTTAAGTCAACCAAATTCCTGCTCTGTTGTACCAGCCCTCTTTGGAGCAACCCTGTTACGGGAAGGAAGCTGCTCCAACTGACATCGGAAAACTAAGAGCAAAGTTTATCCTAATGAAGTTCCTTCTGAGATTAATTTGCCTGTTTCTATTGATTTGGCTGAACTTGTTTCTTAGATGTATCTGCAATACAACATCCACTCATGAGATTCTGCTGGCAGACAGCTCTTGTGTGCGTCATGTTAATAGTCACAAAAAATAAGTAATGACAGGGAACACTCGAGAATGATTCTGCGAGGATGATACTGCCCAGGAAGCAATTCTTTACAGACAGGGTGGCACTGTTTAGGATATTATTCCTTGGCTATTTATGATCATAAATTTCCTATCTGACATCGTTTTGTTCCAGGTTAGATTTAGACAGTGCACTAGAGTGGTGAAATAAAAGAACCAGTGCAGTGTTTTGACCCCCAGCAATAAATTCTGTGAGATGTTCCTCCTGTCCTACTAATTTGGTTAGACCGTTTACAGGTTTTGCAAAATATTTATGGAGGTGAAATATCTGCCAAGTCAGGTAAGACATTTTACGATTTTAAAAATCTGTATGTTTGGTATCTGAAGATACCACCCTACGTAGAATCAGACAATATAAATACCATATGCGGTGTTTGTACGTGTTTGTGTTTGACTCTTCAAGCTGGTGGTTGGGTAGAGGAAGAGAGGAAATTCTAAAAAGAGAACAAAAGCAATTAGAGGCAATTATTGCTGTTGCCTTTTCTTTTTTCTTGGCGTTCTCTAAGCACAGAGCTATTCATTTTGGGGAAGATCGGACCTTTATGAAGATCTTATACAAGGGATGGTACGAAAGCTGCCCTCGCTGGCTCTTGCAACAGGTCCTGGTGCCACAGAAGCTGTCCTGCAGAAGGGCTGATGTTTGGGGTGCCTCTCTGTCCTGGTTGCCTGGCCACATCAGGGATCCTGCAGGGGTGGGGAGTGCTGCAGCTCCTTCTGGTGCCTCTGCCCAGGTCTTCTTCCTGGGGGTGTGGGGATGAAGGAGGCCGGGGTGTGCGGGAGGGAGGGAGGGTGCGGGACCAGAGCTCAGGCCTGAGCTGGAGGGAAGGGTGTTAAGAGGAGCGCAGCCAGCTGCCACAACAGATGGGCACTCGCCAGTCCCTTCTAGACACACAGCCACTGGCGGAAAAAATTTCCTCTTCCAGGAGAAATTCAAAAGCTTCCAAATTAAAATGTTTTGTTTGTTTGTCTTCAATACCTTTCTTTGTCTCCAAGTAACCATGCTTTCAAATGCACTTTGTTGGTGTGTGTTTCGTTTGTTTGTAAGTTATTAGCCTCTCCCTTGTGAAAGTCCTGAATCAATTCCATTTAAACAGTTTCTTTTCTGCTCTGGAGATGGACAGGAGGCAGAAGCTTAAAGTTTTTAGAAGGGCCAGCTTCCTCTCCATTGAGTTCAGCTGTAGGTTTAATCCCATTCCCATTCCCTTTTTTTTTTTGGTTCGTTTGTTTTTATATTCTTTCCTTCTGCACTTGTGCATTGGTGAGAAACAGGCAGAGAATAGCTTCTGTTCCCTAGGGAGAGCTTGCACCTACAGTCTGAATGCGGGATGCTCAGAGGGAGATACTCTGAGCTGGGTCCTGGTCCCCATTTGGTGATATTAGGGCTGGCAATGTTTTGGTGCAAGCAGTCGTGGCATCTGAAAGGCTGTTGTTGTTCGACCTGAACTACAAGAGCTTCTCTCCGTAAAGTTCAGTTGTTACACATCTACAGAATATTTTAATTTTGCTGAGTTATAGAACATATAATGCATCATTATCACATTCCCAGCTAGCACTAGTGATGTCGTGTTAGTGTTATGGATGTGTTGTCACTTTGATTAGTGGACTTAAGGGGCTCAGCTGCATTTCACTTCCTCTAATGTATACTCCTATAACAAATGTTATCTCAGGTTTCCAGTATAAGCCAGGAATGTTTTTAACTGCACAGCCCAAGGGATGTGAGAACGTGGCAAGGTGTTGGTAGTTTTGCAGGACTTACTGGACAATCATCTTAGAGTTCAGAAACCGCTACAAGCTATTTATTGAAACCAAGCCCCCAGCTGGGAGAGAAAAATAAATATTGTACAGATTAATTTTCAGTCTTCATCCAAGGTAGGTGGCATTAGGACCAAACAGATCTATTTTTGTGGAATTTAAAGACAGAAAATAAGCTAACTGAGATAACTACTACAAACGTCCACTAAATGCAAGCATGAATAAACCCTGTATTCAAATTTCCTTGAGGTGAGGAAAAAATGTTTCAAAATGTTAGGGTGGGTTGGTGTTGGGTTTTGTTTTGTTTTGTTTTGTTTTTTAATTAAACTTCTAAGAGAGAACAAAAAAACTAAGGGAAGAAATAACATCTGGGGGAACAAACAGTCAGAGAAAAGGTTGTTAGAAATAGTAACATTAAAACAAACAATCTCTAACTAGAGAAACGTCTCCTGTAAGTCACAATTTTGTGGCTCATTTATTTTCACCATTTTTTTTTCTGTGCTTATATTATGTTGACTGATCATTGAGCTTTTCTAGTGTGCCCTTCATCATGCATGTAGTTTGAAGAATAGCTGGATAATTATTCTCTTTTCTTGTTAAAAAATTTAAAAAACAAGTTTTCCTACAAAAAAATGCATTATTGCAAGTAGCAACAGCGATGGAAGCTAAACCATTTCATCATAATATAAACAGGAAATAGGGTAGGATATACATAAATTAGGAAGTCTTATTTCTGCTTCATGATAAGATTTGTTTAACATTTTGATTGCAATGTGTCTGTTCCCCAACACAACCCCTGAGGAAGTTTAATAAAACTTCATTCAGCAATATTTGTTTAGAGGCTTGAAGGGAAACTTTAATTGAAGGAGGTTATCACAGCTCAGAAGGTATCACTTTCAAGGCATCAGATTAATTTAATTCTCTAAGGATTTTTGTTGGGGACCTCTGCATGGAGTTTCATCTCAACGTCAGCAGTTCTTAATCATGACCTTTTCTATATTATATACAACAATCTTAAAGTCTCTAATATCCATGCTTTCAGAAGTGTGGGTAGTTTTGGGGGGTTTCTGCTGTTGGTTTGTTTTCTGAGTTGGAAGGTGCTTTCAGCTATATTCAAAAGGGAGCTGAGGAGTATTGGTGCTGAGTCGTCGCGGGTGCCTGCTGGACTGTCACAGGGGAATGCACACCCCGGTGCCAGTGGCCCAGCTTCTCCGACTGAGCTGTGGGGCACTGTGCTGCCCATCGAAAAGGCACAGATTCGCAGTACAGCATGATACCCGTGCACAATGCCAGGTGGTTTGCCCATATGCAAACAAACAACTGCACAAGGTTTCAGGCTGCAGAGGGTCTGTCCAGAGAGCATGCACATCCGTGCAGATGTGACGACTAGAGTCAGCCTTCACGTCTGCACAATAAAACTCTTCCTCGATCCCTTCTTTTTTTCGGAGAGTAGCAAAGGCAAGAAATCTTTCATTTATTTAGGTGTATGAAACTAGGCATGATTCAAACACCCTATAGGTTTGGGAAGGAGAGGGATGACTAGCACCTATTACTGCCCTATCCTTGGTCATTGATTAAACTTGTTTCCATTGCAATTTTTGTTATTTTCTGAAGTAGAGTAACAGTAAGTATGCCTTTTCTCTTATATATTTTTCCTCTAACTACTTATACAGAGAAGTCATGCATAAGATGGTATGGGTTCTGTAAGAGACAAGAAAGATTTGGCAGAAAGAAAACATCTGGTGGGGAGTCATGAGAATCCTGAGATTTCAATGACAAGTCTTTCAAGGACTTCTTTCATCTCCCAGTTTCTGATTTAGTTGAGAAACAGCAGCCTTGAAGTACAGGCTGTGTGTCTGTAACCAAGAATGGTGACAACTGAATTGTGCTAAAATTAGTGTCCTAAAATAGGGGGAAAAACATTCATAAATCTTGTATGCTAGGGTTGGGAGTATAGGATTTGATTACTGGCAACGTTTAATAGATGAATGTTCAGCTTATGTATATGTAAAGTCCCTGGCATCCTGATGCTGATGCACATAAACGTAGAATGCTTTGCTGCTTAATAAAAAATAAAATCTAGAATTATTTAGGTTTTTAGGACATCTCTCTTGGTACATAACAGATGCTCTGATTTCAGAGAAACGCTGAAATAGTTTTGATTGTGCATCCTTGCTAAAACCAAATAAATACACAAAGGTATTTTGCAGCTTCCTGGCTGGGAAGTGTATGGAAATGTGTGTAGTGCCACTGTGTTCCTTTTTACTAGTGAAGAACTGTCCTTGAAGTCAAGCTGTTCAGTCAAGGAATAATGCCCACATTGACTCCTTGGATATTATTCCTCGCAAGCGTATTTGCAGCTGGAAAGAGAAGGATATGGAGATATGCATGGAACAGTGATGCTTGTGTGGCCTGTGGGGTATCATGATTCTTTATAAGTAATACTGATTAAAAGATCTTGCATAAGAAACTCTATGTCAAACAGGGCTTTGATATCAGAATCGTTTTGGAAACTGCCTTTTAGCTTAAGCTTCTGAGTACCTACACAAAGAGGTTGTACTTGAGAACAAGCTTTGTATCATCAGGAAAAAGCAAGATCCAGTTTCTGGAAGTTGAGGAAAGTTCAGACTGGGAATGCGGCACAGTTTAACAACAGTGAGGGTAGGCAGCAATTAAAACAGTGAAGTATGTGGGTAATCTTTAGCATTTTGAGGCCTTTAGCCAATATCAGATGTCTTTGGGAAAGATAGATACTTTTGTTCAAGCATACCTTTTCATGAGAAAGATACTTGTGTAAGCGTATTAAGACTGAACACAAGAATTAAGAAATTAAATTCTCTGAAGTGATATAAAGAAAGGCGGACTAGATAATTTCAGTGATACAGTAATTTTTTTAGTTCCATAGAAAGATATTGGTATTGGTTTTTTGTTGGGTTTTTTTGTTTTGTTTTGTTTGTTTAACAGTTTTATGGTAGTTTTCCATACTATATGGCTGTGCCTGTTTTAAATTATGTACTCTATTTCATACTTCCACACATATATGTGAGTTGAGGCTTGACTTTTTCATACATTGCCAGCTGTCCTGATAAGATCTTCACCTTTTGGATGCTAGCTGCTGTCTTATGAAGTCTTTGACAGAGATTCTAGATTTTCCTTCAGGCCTTAAGATGCCTGTTTCCTGCCAAGGTTAACACCAACACTAGAATCCAAATGTCCTCGATACAGAACAGAGGCAAGTGTTGATGAGTTTCTGTTCTTCGCTACTGCTCGAAGTAGAACACCATTCATGAGAACAGCTTTTCCGTATCATTCGTTCTAAGGCAAATACATCTGCTCCAGATACTGAAACCTCATACTTCTTGAATGTGATTGGAGATAGTGGATGTTTTAACTTCAAGAAGTCCGTGCAAGGTCCAGCTCTCGAGGAAAGAGTCCAAATTGTAGGGAGGGTGGTACAGAGAAAGGCTAGAAGTCCTTGTTGTCTCTTGGTTCTAAGAAATATTCTCTTATTTTCCTGTCCTTTGAGAAAGGCTAAATCTGCTCTCTTGGGTAAAGGGCAGGGTCTTTTGGTTTTGAGGGTTGTTGTTTTTTTCCCTGTATTCAATTCCCACTGACACCCCACTTTGGAACTCGGGTGACAAGAACTGGGTCAGGATAAAATAATTTCTGTAAACCTAATTACTCCTCCTAAAGTCTTGTATGTGTTCTTGAAGTTGACTGTTTGACTACAAAAATCTGAAAGGGACAAAAATTATTGTGATGTTGTGTGGAGACTCATGCAGCCTAACAGATTATTTGTGTGTATTCCCACCTACTTGAGTATATTTAAAAAAAAAAAAAAAAAAAAGGGGGGGGGGGAAACAAAGCAAGCTTTTATATGCATGAAATAATGCTATAATTTATGTCAACACTTCTAGTATAATGCATAGCTTCAGTATATAGTAAACCTTATTTCAGGTTTACTATTGCCTGAAATTTGGTCTAGAATGTATGTTTTCAGTCAAACATGACTAACCAGCACTGGAAATATAGGAGCAAAGCTTAATTTATGTTGCCAGGAATTAGCTGAATATGCTGGGGTACCTTGGAAAAAATAAATGGAAGAGAAATAGAAATTTCATATGTAAAACAAGCATTAAGACTGTATTTCCCTAAGGTATGTATCTTGAATGCTATTGAAAATGCATGCCATCATTATATATAACAGGTTTTGGAGTTTTATTACATTTGAGAAACTATGCTGTATGGAATTAATTGTTAGTATTGTTGAAATACTACAGTTCGAATTTCTAGGTGGTCCTGAGCAGACTGGCTCATCTCTGGGCTTGCTATAATAAGTTCAGCTTAAATTTTGTGGAAGGAAGATGCAGATGCTCATAGGGAAGCTGAGAGATGCAGTTATGGATCTCAAGAGAAATCAGTTTGTAGCAATATTGGAAAGCCCAGTGACTAAAGAATCCTCACTGTGGAGACAAGAGTGAGAGTGCAGAGATTTCTGTTGAGCTTTACTGAACATTCATGTTGACTTGATTGCGTACATATGCTTGCACGAGATCATTTAGCTGAAAAGAGATTTTTCCTTGACTCTGGATTGGGAGAAGGGGAAGGTTCAGATACTGAAGTTGTAAAAAAGAGAGAAGGAAATGTAAAATGGCTGTGTGTTTTTCATGTTGATCACGGATAGTTCAATTCACCCAAAATAACCCATAACCTTATTTTAGTATCTATTAGAAGAAAATGGGACCTTTTTTTGTTCTTATTGCCTGAGAATTGGGTCATGTTTTATGAAACGCTGCAAAACTGTTTAAAAATTTCATTTTCATTTATACTAGTGGAATTTTGGGGGGAAAAAGAATAATCTTTGGAGTAGAAGGTTTAAAGACTTATTTCTCTTCATGGAGTTTATTTGGGGTTTTTCGGGGTTTTTTTGTTTTTGTTTTTTTTAGCTTTTCAAAGTAACATCTATCCAATATTGTAAAACTTTATGCCTTAGGACCAATTTCAGGATCTTGTTTAGTTTTGCATCTAGCAGGCTACATATAGGCATCACAGAGGCAACAAGGTTCTTGTGAAAAACTGAAAATGAAGATATTAATCTTCATCTGTCAAGTTTGCTTTTTTTCTGTTTCCAGAGAGAAGTGCTTTTTAAAAATTGCATATGTATCTAGAAAACAGCCTAAATCCCACTTAAATAGCATAGAATTAATCTAGATACCTTTGTTTTCATAAAGGTATTTATTGCTATACACTGAACATAACTACAAATATCGTACAACATGAATAAAATGATTGCAGTGGAAAACTCATTTGCATTTTTTAATGATTTATTTCAGATATTAGTTAATCTACTTCAAGTGCAAGGATGCATTTACACCATCCATATACTAATGAATTATTCATTCATCCCTTTGTTTTAAATGTATCATAGTAATTACCATATTTAAGAGACATAACTGCCTCCAGTAATTAACAACAGGAACAATGGCTGTGGTATCTCAAATCCCTCTCCCAATCCCAAAGCATCTTTGTCCTTGGACTACAAATGTCTCTCTAGAGAACAGGCAGGTTGCAACCAAGGTGTGCTCACTGGCCTTGCAGTTCCAGAACAGGTCAGTGATTCCCGGCTGTCAGAGCTTCTCCAGGTAGTCCCCCACCATGTGAGGCTGGGGCTAGAAGAGATCCTGGAGCTCAAGTGGGAAAATAAATAAAATAATATTTAGCAGAAGTTTCATTAAGGATTTTTGCTTTCCTAAGGATGTTTAATCTCACCTGTTGCTTGCTATGGTCAATTTTAAGTATTTTAGAGTCTCGATCTCTTAAGTTCTTGTGCAACTTATGTAAGTACTGGCTTACAGTAGTGAAAAGATCAGACTTAGCCTCTTCAGGTGTACTGCAAGAGATTTGGGTAATAAAGTTCTACAGAGCCAGCAAAATTAAAAGCTTATCCTTCCCAGAATGGGACTTCTACACTTCTTACTGGCTTTGGATGTGCAGAGAAAAACAGGGGTTTGCTTGTGTGTGGTCAATTCTAAGTTTAAGCTAGAATGGGCATGACTGAAAAATGGGACAATGGACTTCTTAAAAAAATCTGCAGACTGTGATGCCCTCAATTTTAGCAGGAGGCTTACAAAGGAATCTTACCTTAGCTTGTTTATTCATCAAATCTGTTCAAATTTATTTTTGTCTTCCTGCTCTCCTCACCCCACCCCCCTCCCCCACAACACGATTGTCATGGAAGCATGATTGGCGAGATCCTTGACCTTAAAAAATATTCACAAGATATTTTAATTATAATTAACTATACTGCTTTCTGGGACAGAGCACAGCAGTTTGGATGCATCACTGGGGAGGGGAGGAAATACCAGTATTCTGACTTTATTATGGGTTGTTGAGTTTGTGTAGTGGACTGTTTAGGGTTTTTTTGGGGGGGGGAGGAAAGGAGGGGGTAGGGAGGTGGGGCTTTTTTTAATGTAAGTTCAATGAAAACACACAAAAAATTTGAGATGCTTGTCTTTTAAAAGCAATAGTTGCCAACGTCTCTGGGGTCAATTGGAAATATGTAAATACGAGGAGGCAGCTCTACTGAAATTAATGGACAACTTGTTCCAGGTGAGGATTCGCTCTAGTATTTTGTTTTTAAAATTCTGTAAGCCTGTGCAAAAATATGTTTTTTTTTTTTACACCCCAAAATAAACATTTTTGCAGATACCCTGCAGGCTTATAAGCAGCTTAAAAGCAATTCTGAGACCTGATGTTATTAGCAGCTGGAACTCTGTTTTGCTTGACTGGTAGTATGAAATCAAGAGCCCTCCACTGAACCTCATAGAGTTACATCAGTAACTCCATGTGAAAATAAGATCATGCCACCCTCCTTCTTCAATCTCGGCTTTGCATGCACCCACTGCACACACACACACACTTTCTAGGCTGGCCAGTACTGTGATCCCTTTGGTTTCATGGGAACTGATTTAGTGAAGAAGTTTAAAATACAGTAACACTGAAGGCCTTGTCTTCCATTGCCTTGTGTTTTTTTTATTTGCCACCTACACTGTGCAACATGGAGGTAAGATTTTCATATAGTGAAGAGTGAACAGGGAACGAAGAATGAGCATGCTTCTGATTTTTTTATTTTTAAAAAATCCAACACTCCTCTGATCCCCTCTTAGCATTCAGGTTTGTTAAGGAGAGAGTGGGATGATTCAGTAATCATGACACAACAAAGCTGACTTAAAGTCAGGGTTCATTTCCTACTTCTGCCATTGGTGTTATTTTGAGACTCCTAATCCTTATGCTCTCAGTTCTTTTATGTGTAAAGTGTAGATACCAAGATTTTCTTGTCTGGGGTGATTTTAGGGTAAGTTGATTTGTTTCTGTAGTGTTTTGTTTGCGGCATTGAGCTTCACAGTTGAAACTGTAACAGGAACTTAAAGGAGAAAAGTCTGTAACAGACTGTGAAGGGTAAAAGGTGACAAACAATCATGTAGTTGTCGCCTGTAAAAATAATACCCTTTAATTAAACAAGTGGTGGATGAAAAGCTGGACATGAGTCACAACGTGGGCTCGCAGCCCAGAAGGCCAACCGT
>NW_009188458.1:5308-11340 GCF_000690835.1 Fulmarus glacialis | reverse complement strand
TAACCCTATCCCAGCCGAAACCGGGACATTCTCTTTTGTCCTTTTTTGTTTGTTTGTTTTTCTCTAAGTAGCTGCCTGTGATGAATGTACCTTCAGGGATTCTACTATTCATAGAAGCACTGCATGCTCTTCATCCAGTCAAAAAATCCTAAACCTCCTTATTCACTTTTTACAGAGATGGGACTCTAAAGCAACTTTTCTGGATTTCACCCAGAAACAACAACAAAAACAAACAAAAAAACCCCGGCTATCTTTTAAGGCAACTGCATCTTTTATATCATTGTGTTAGGTTTTATAATTGCCATGTTAGGTGCTAGTTCTGATATTTAGGCACTGACTACCTGTGCTTACACTGCAGGATGTTTGCTCTGCTGTGTGCTCAGTCATCCTGCTGTCTGACTACACATCTTAGCTCTGTCCCAAGTATGGGGCAGGTGTATGCCACATTTTTGCCTGCATGCTGGTCTTCAGATATTCAGAGAGGAATTATTTACTAGAGTGATGACTTCTTATATGCCAGGATTTCTTTGTTTCCTTCTCAAAGAATCAAGGCATCTGAGGAGGAACAGGAAGAAGCTGGATCCAGACACAGCTCAGATGTGAGCTCACCCACACCCAGGGATGAGGATACAAACATGGAAAGCATCTGTCAGTGCTGTAAACACAACTGAAGGACAAACTCAGAAATCTCGCTCGCCTCCAACTTCTCCAGAAGAAAATCTAACCAATATGAAAATTGGAGGCCTGGATAAATAGACTAGTGACTAGGAAAACACTAATGGATAAGAAAATGAATTCTCACTGCACCAGACTTGAATTTAGACCTCGTATTTCCTGAGTAATTTGTCCCTATGAAAAAGAGGAAACAAAACAATGTGGATTGTGTTCTCATTTTTCTTTAGAAAACTGTTCTGCTTTGTTTTACCAATACTTAATGGCAGAGAGAGAGAGAGAGAGACTGGGAGAGTCAAAATGACTCCATAGTGCTGTGAGACACTCCATCGGGCGTGTCTCTCCTATGAATTTTAAATTGTTTTTTGGGAGAGGGAACAGATTTGATAAGGAGACTCTGAGATCAGTTCTACATTATGGCTAGCTACAAGACAATGTGGATAAGAAACATTCTTTAAAATTTTAACTCGGAGAAGGAAAGTTACTCTGTTTAAGTAGAGAAATGTAGGCAAGACAGACAACTGTTTGCCAGTATGAATAGGCCATCCTTATACAAAAAGGGCTGTGATAAATCAATTTAAATACTATTCAGATTTAAAGATTTCAAAGCTATCAATTTTCTTACCTGAATTAAGCTGAATATACTGTAATGAAACCTCAAGCTATAAACTCCAGCAAGCTGAGCAGGGACAAACCTAATTAACATTTGAATAAAGGATTTAAAAAGAAAAGAAAAAAAAAGCTCTGAATACTTCTGTAAGTGCTGGTGATGAGTCAGCAAATTGTACCGACCCCTTTCAGACTTGATTCAATGCACTTGAGTGTGTTCTTAGTTTTTAGAATGTATATAATCCTACTCCTACTTAGAAAATAGCTTAATGCTTGTCAACATTCTTTATTTAAGTCAGTTACATGCTTGAGTGCTTCACAGTTGAGCTTCATATGAATATGCGTATAGGTATGAGCCAGTGAATCTCTATATTGCTGCTAAGCCACTGAAAATAACTTTTCAATTAAAAAAAAAACAACAAAAAACAACCACTGTGTTTTACACAAGTGTAGGCATATAGCCCCTTATAATCTGGAACTTAATAATGCATAATTAATTTTAGTTTGAAAGTCATACTAATTCTATGATAAATAGACATTTACATGTACAGCTGATTCCAATTTTTTTTCTCACTACATTTCTGCCATGCCTTCTATTCAAACAAATTTTTGAGTGGAATTTAAGCAGTAATATAACTTTCAATGTGGAAGTGTAACATCTGAAGAAAATAATTCTGAAATGAAATTTCCTCAGTATTTCCATTTCACAGATGATTTTGACAAATAATCTATGTCAAGTCCTTTTTTTTTTTTGAAACAACACCCTCTAAGAAACAGAATTTCTATTTTTCTCACCTCTAATCTTATTTAAACACACTTTAATCGATTTACCCATATCTTGACCTATTTGTTGAGCTGTAACTGTGTTAAAATGTGTAAAATTTTTCACATTTCTAGAAAAGGTGGAGTCAGGTTGATGGGAAAGATTTTTTGAGTGTCAGTTTCCATATATTTGAGTTATTCTGTGTTGTTTTACTTACAACTATTCTGAAAAATAGAGGTTTAATACTTCTCTTCAGATTAAAACACATGAGAAATTACTTAATATATCTAATACAATTAAAAACATGCATAAATCAGAGTTGTTTGCTGCATCAAGTTCAAACAGGTAAGTAAATGTAGTCTAAGAATATAACTGGATCTTTGCCTTAGCCTCTGTGCCTTAGTTCTCCATCATTGAAATATAGTAAGTATAAATACACTTTTCTACCACACAAAACAGCTAATTACATAGATGATTGAGGGGTGTTCATTTATTATGATGGGACAATATTTAAGTATGTAATGAAGGAAATATGTAATTATATAAATGGATCAGATGTTTAAGCCAAATCTATATTACCACTTCCCACTAGAAATCAATTCTCTATAATGTTCAGTTGTAAGAACAGTCCCTGGCATAGTTTTGCCTGAGCCAGGTAATGCTTTTCCCAGTTATTCCCAAGAATGTTCTGGGAGATATCACAGAAGAAGGAGAATTCTTAATTAGGATGTGGCCATACTGTTTGGAGAGTAAGAGAATTTAATAATATGAATGCAAGCTGTTCTATGCCAGCTGGCCTTAACACCAAAAAACAGTCCTAGACATGTTTAATTTACTAACCTAAATGTAACTTTTGTGCTCTTCCACAGTGCTCATGCAGTAGTAGATTCCTAAACAAATGGTAGGTTCCTTAGCAAAGGAGAAAAAGCAACATTTTTAATAGGAAAAAAAACCCCAAAGTTTAATAAGAATTGTACACATGGTAGACAAAAGGAATAACAATATACCTTTCCTCAAGTAAGCTGGTCCAACAACCATGAAAATGAATACCAAATCTAGATGACCTAAGTGGAGATTGGGGTTTTCTTGAGATTTAGACAGAGTAATGTCATATTTATTGAAACAGTTATGCTTAAAATTTTTCTGTGAGCAAAGGGGAGCATAACTGATATGTGTTCTATAAATTATTATTAGTCTAATTAAAATCTTAACAGTCTAATTAAACCACAACAAACAGTTATTATTGGTCCAATTACAATGATAATAACATTCACAAATCATTGACACATGGGCTTCCTAGTATCAACCTCTTTTCCCTGGGATTAGGCTCACCCCTGGTGCACCTCTGGGTCATAACACCTGCAGGTTCACTCTTCCAAAAAGCTTGGGGGTGAGGGAGGTAAAGAGGAGTCATCAGCTTCATTAGGTCTTTGCCAGAAAGAATAGGGTGCTATGGTGGAAGTTCACGTCAGTCTTGAGTCCACTTGGGGCTGTTTTTATAGCTTTTCTTATCAGAGTCTGCTTACCTGTTCTTTTTTTCCCTTGGTTTCCATCAAACATTTGGCTGTTTCCACCACTTAGCTATTAGTTATAGCAGCATAATAGTTTCCCAAAACACTATAAAGGGCTAATGTTTTTTTTTCTTAAGGACTACATAGGATTGTCAGACCTTTACCATATAGGATAATCACAGAGCTAAGCCAAGCCAAGTTAGGCAATAGTCACCTTCTCCCAGATAATTACTATAACAGTTAAAACTATCAGCTCAGACTCAGACAGACCAGAAAAGTCCTGAGGGCCTTCTTGTCAGGCCAATAAAATGACTGCACTAGGAATAACAACATCACATTTTTTAGCCCCCAAAATGAACAAATTCTTCTTTTTACTTCGGGGGCATGAGCTCAAACCACAAAGCAGAAGAGAAAATAAAGTATCCTATGGGCTCTAGGGAAAAAAAAATCATATGAAAATATTATTTCTTTGATTATTTCAGTTTGCTCTTTTATCAGCGTGTATAATGTATAAAGAATAAGAGACTTTTATATAAAAATACAGCTCAAAGAGCTGATCTTAAACCCAGTGAAATCAATAGCTAATTTTTCATTTACTTTCATATGTTTTGAATAAAGATCTACACTTAAAAAAAAAAAAAAAAAAAGATACTGCAACATTGTTTAATTGTGTGATTAACTATGAGTCCAAAATTAAGATTGTATTTTGAAACCTCAGAATGATGAGCCTTATGTGACTTAATAAGCCATGTGTGAGTATTTACTTTCTTCCTGTTCATACTTTATTTTAAACATTCTTGCTTCTAAATTCTTTTTCACTTACCAGGACATCTGCTGCCTAAGAAACACAGCAGAACAGCTCCAGACTTTCTCATTTTGTAATTAAAGAAGGCCTGGATTTTTAGGTCTTGCTGTGAAGATCACTGTGTGTATTTATGAGTCTGGCATACCCTTCTCATTGACTAGCCTGGTTGCAATTTTTTTATCTTCTCATAAGCTCAGAGCTGATAATTCACAGAGTGTTTGTGATGCTGTGAAGGGACCTAGTTCCTTAAAAAGCTGACCTTGGAATCAGTTTTGAGGGACAGGATCTAAGAGAGAGGGAAGACAAGTTGTGGATCTCAGTAAGATATGGCACGTGGATTCACCTAAACAATCCACATTGTATCTAAAGTATAGACATCTGTGGCATCTGAGCTAGCCACCATAGCCTTCCTTTACAGCCAATAGAGAGAATTATACTTCTTATACTAACTTAAAATACTATGGATACCTTGTATGTTTATATATTTTATACTAACATATCTAAAACAGGTTGCAAGAATAATGACTTAAAAATTTATTTCTCTTCCTTGAATATTAAGGTCACCTAAAGTAATTAACTGAGATGTAGATGTTTCTTCTATAGACCCCTAGATTCCTGCTAAAGTCTGGTACGGCCAAGGATCCCTGCATACCTATTTTGTACAAGCATGGCATTGCTAGACGACTTGAGCAGCAGGAACTGCATTAGATTATAATTTCCCAGATATTTCAATGAAGGTAATGTTGGTTTCTGGCCAGTTTAACCCTATTTCCAGTTCCTTGTGACATTTTCTCTGTTGTAAAAGACAAATTGACTTTTTGTCTGTAAAACCATATGAAAAAGTCAAGCTAATTTAAATATTTCCATTCCTTGCCAATTGCTCAAAAACTTAGAGCACTTTTTTTCTTTCACACTCTCTTTTAAATGTTCCTCTCAATTTATTTTAAAAATAAATAAATAAATAAATCATATTATACATTAATTCCCCCTACTAGAATACAAGGGCTAAGAACACGTGTTAATAAAAAAGGAATTTGAATTCCACCTTTTTACTTTTTCTGTCTTTATATAATCAATGTCTAAAAAGCTGCTTTAAAAAGCCAATTTAATTATATTCCCTATGGGATCATTTTAAGAATTGGAAGTCTTCACCATTAAGGTACAAAGAAATGTTTGATTTAGGTTGTCAAAACAATGACAGAAATGGCAGAACCTTCAATTTAGCTTTCACAAAACTTTTTTTAAGTAACCTCTGGAGATTTATGAATACATTTAGATACACAAAGGAAGATGGGAATTATCAAGAACAATTAATGTTAATTTTCTAAGTGAAAGCTCTCGGCTACTGTCAATTACACCACCCGTAGATAAGTTTTCCAGCTTCATACCTGGCGATCATGCTCACCCTGTAGATATGGGTGATAAGGTAATGTATGTGATCTGCTGTGCTCAAGTAACGATCTCCAAGAAGTTAACTCTTAGGAAACCTTTCCAGCAAAGCACTATTTGTTCCTACATTCAAATGTAGGAACAATTTCTGATACTTACTTCACCCCAAATACAATTTCTTCAGCAGAACTAATTTTAAGTCACTACACAACAGCAGGAAAAGTTGTCCTGGTCTCTCCTAAGACAAGAAAATAAATTTATTGTAGGAAATTGAGGCAATGAG
>NW_009188458.1:0-5277 GCF_000690835.1 Fulmarus glacialis | reverse complement strand
TATGATATTGTGTTTAGGGGGGGGGGGGGGGGTGTTTGACTTTTTAAGCTTTCATATTTTTTTGCTAGATCAAGCCAAATTATTCCAAATTAAGCTCTATTTTAGTCAAGTTAAAATCCTCACCAGTTCCTTAATTTCCTTATGGGGGTTGTTTCCCCCCACTTCTTTTTTTTTGTTGTTTTTTAACTTTTTTATTAGGGCAGCTCATGAATAACAGTATGTTACACTTGCTTTTCTGTATGATGATACTGAGCAAAAAATATATTTCTTCCCAATATATTACCAGTAGATTGAAGATATTTTCAATCTAGTCCTCACTCAAAGAAATTATTCTATTTTTAACATTTTGTAGAAGACTAAAATGGGGGCAGCATTTAAACTGAAATTTGTGAATAAAGAGTTCAGAGTGCTAGTTAATCTCAAGATTTTTATTTGATGGTCAAATATTTTTTTTTTAATTTTTACAGTAAAGTTTAATTCAGAGGGAACTTACATAAAAAATCCTTGATGAAATTTACATTAAACCATAGTAAATGAAAGAACAAAATCTTGTCATTGTCTAGAAGTAGACAAAGTTCTGCTGTTACCCAAGGGAACTAAAGATGTTTGGTTTAATAATATCTGGCTACTGTCACTTATGTTTTATTAAATGATATGTAATTGCAGAAAGTATCACATGAAATTCATCTACTTTCGTGAAGCTGACAGACACCATCATTGCAGGGTTTATCATTATTGCAGTAACTTTGAAGAAAATTAGGACTTCTTCAAAGTGCCAGAAAAAAAAAAAAAAAAGTAGATATTACTATTAAATACGTTGGGTTTTTTTACACATTGAGTGAAAGTTGCTTCTTCTCTGTTTTGGAGGGCTAAGAACTACATAAAATAAACAATGCCCAGGCTTTAAAAATCTTGACAACATTAAAATAAACACCTGAGGCTTTTGTGCCACGTAGGGTCCCTCTCTATTGTCTTGCTAAGTAGTAAGAGAAATATATTTCTAGCTGCTTTTGGTATATTCAACATTTCTTTCTTTCAGCATGACTTGTCTGTCTTCTGTCAGCATCACTTTTCCATCTAAATATTTTTTCCTACTGTATATTAATTAAGGTATAGGAAATAAACAATGCTAAGGGATTTGCACACAGGCAGTCTTCTGTGAACCCCACAATTTATCAAGAATACAGCTGATCTCAAGCCCCAGTGTGTTTTTGTGGGGTTTTTAAAGTGATGCAGTTACAGAAAGTGCTACTTTTAAATTACATTCAAAATGCATATGTGGGATAGGGGATTCAGCAGCATCATTGGCACTGAAGTCATGTAAATTATTTCCTCTGAGTCTTGTCAAATAAATCTTGTTCAGGATTAAGTATTAAACCTGAGGGGCTTTATGGAATTGTAAGACATTTCATAACACAATTACAGCAATATAAGAAATCTTTTTTGTAACTGAAGCAAATTTTATTATTCTACATTATCATGATAGTCGTTGCCAAAAATTCTTTCCACATATCTTAAACTTCTCTTAGGATTTAATCTCTTCCCTGACAGAAATAAATTGTCCTCTAAGCATAGAAAAAGACTAGAGAACTGAATTCAATCAGACATCTAACTTCAGGCAGTTGAAGCTAGGTGAAATAAATGGTATTCAAAATGACTTAAGAATATAGTGTACATTTTTAGGTAAATGTAGAGATACTGGGAATAACCAATAATTAATTCTGACACATTATCATTCAGATTACTGATCAGGATGATATCGCAGGTAAGATGAAGAAAAGTATACATTAGCTTATATGTAGGTAGGGAAATGGAAAAAATAGTATGTTTTTAAAGGTAAACAATGAAATATGTGGTGGATGTTTTCAGTGATTCTCCTAAAGTATTTTAAATGCTTATTAGCTTGTAGACATGGCACTTAGCGACATGGTTTAGTGGTGGACTCGGTAGTGTCAGGTTTACGGCTGGACTCGATGATCTCAAGGGTCTTTTCCAACCTAAGTGATTCTATGATTCTAAAAACAAACAAGATTAATTCCATCATTCATCATCCATCATGCTCATTCATCAGGATAAGCTTTCCCCAGCTTGGGAAAGTCATAGCAACTTTGGGGAAGTAAATACATATAGATATTTCCAAACCATAAGATGCTGGCTTTCTGACCGATGTTTTCTAGTTGTGCATTTTTTGTTATCTCCTTCTCCTTGTGGAAGGAGAATGGACTATACCATAAACATGCAGTATGAAACAGAAGAATGAACTGGAGACATTTTATATGTGTAGCTATTAGGAAACAGCAAGTTTAAGGTCAGTGCATTGATGAATACTGAACCAATGAGCTGAACTACCATAACTGACCATGTATATATGTTAAATCCTCCTCAATAGTAAAGTTCAATGCAGCAGTTTAAATCTTGGTTACGGTTGCCAGTATAGATATGGGATGTGCAGCAACCCTTGCCCCTCACTGGTGAGTGTAAATAGGGAGAGGAGAGTGAAATTACCTTCAACCTATTAGAGTTTATTTGTGTTTAAGATATGCAAAACAATTGTATCAGGTAAGTCATAAGGGCCTTGGGAAGAGAAACTTTAAAAGGAGAGACAAAATAAAAGAAGTACAAAATAGCCAGAAACATCTTCACAAATGAGGATGCCAAGGTGACTGTTAGCATCACCTTATATTCTGTTTGTATGTTCTACTTCTGTGTTCCAGTGGGAAGCTCCCAGAGACAGTAAATATATATGCGTTATTTTAGTGCTATTGTTTCCATATAACATCCATCAATGCTTCTGGGCATTGGAAAAAAAAGTAATAATAAAAATGCATGAGTTTGTGGGAAGACAAAGCTCCATGGGACATGTTTCTGAAATTATTCCAGAGAAATGATAATTTTCAACTTTATTGCTTCTTGACTGACCTGACTTTTGAAAGTTTCAAACAAAATGTAACAGTAACCCCAAATTTAAGGTAGAGTGGGTATGTCTGTTATCAATCAAGAAAACAATCAAAAAGAACAAAAGAAGTCTAGGAAATAAATGTGCCAATAGTTCAGACATTATCATTTTATTTAATAAAGTGCAGGAAGATATCTTACAGCATAAGCAAACAGACATGATATATGGTGCACCCAAAGCCCTGGTAAATCAACATGGACTATACGATTGTCATTTTTTCTGTATATATAACAAAGAGACAAACAAAACTACCATCCGTGTACTTATCAGTACACACTGGTGCAATTTAAAGTTTTTCTTTGCTTTTCTTTTTCTTCCTGAATGTGTTTCTTTAAATGATGTGCATCTTGGATCCTGAAAGGTCACAAAATACAACAGAAGCTTTTTATTGCTGACTTCTGAGTTATTTTTACCTGAAAATTCATGCTAACATGAAAAAAGCAAATGCAGTGTTGCATCTCTGTTCCCTCAGCTTTTCCATCCTAAGCCTTCCTTTAAAATGACATGTAAAGACTTCTATACACAGAACCACTTTCAGTATATATAAATTCAGTAAATTTTATTGAATCTTCAAGTCTTAAAGAACCATGCCATATATCTGTAAGACTATTTTCAAATACACTCTTATTTTTCATTTTTACTTTGATCTTAAAACAGCTGACTATTTTTCATTATGCTGAATATATTCTCTTGCTACCAGAGAGCGCTGTGATTACAAGATATATATCACTATATAGGAATCTTGACAATTTGCCTTAGTCTGCAAAATCCCACATTTCAAGACAGTACCTAATTTAAAACACTACCTAATTTGAAATATTTCACTAATAACAAAGCTCTCTGCCTCCAGCCTTTTGCATTATTTGGTTTCCATTCTTTGGATAAGGAATCCTTTTTGGGGGTTGGGTTTTTTTTGGAGAGGAGGTCTTTTTTTTTTTTTTTCTCTTTTTTTTCTGAAGCAGGTTAATTTATTCAACTGAAATATTATTCAAATTTAGTACTTTTTTTGTACTCCTGTTCTGACATCTGTTTTTGAAAATGAAAAACATTTTGTTTCAGAAGCTTCTCCTCACCAGAGTTTATATCAAAGAACTTGCCCTACAGTTTAGTGGGATTTTTTTTTCTGAGCTGAACACAAATAGTTTGTAAAAGTTAGTACAAGAAAACATAAAATCTTTTTTGTGTCTTTTGTGTGCTTAGAAATGTTTTACGTATGTTTCAGTGGCCAAGTCATTCATTTTTGCTATTTGTTATGTACACTTGAATCTTGAGACTATTCTTGAGGTTCTGTGGATGAATGGAGCATTACCAGAATTAAGACATGTCAAGCAATCTGATGGAGAGCAGGTGAGAGAGTTATTTTGACTGACTATTCCTTTGGCACTTTTGAGACTTCTCCAATACACCACCATACTCAAATGCCTGATAACCAGGTGACAGTTATTTTTTGGGGGTCGTTTCTGTTTGTTTGTTTGTTTGTTTGTGGCTTTGGTTTGGGAGGAGGATGTTTAGGGTTTTTTGTTGTTTGTTTGTTTGTTTGTTTTTACTGTGGATTCAATAGTAAAATCCCTGTAGCTAATGCATAAGTGATCTCTATCTCTGTAAGGGCAAGTGGAAGGAGAGAGCATCTGCTCCTTTAAGGTTATCTGGTGAAGGACCTTTTTCAATGTAAAAAAGGCATGATAAGAAAGGGGATAATAAACAAGATCACACAGGGACAAAAACCTGAGGGACAAATGATAGAGGAGGTGGTGAGAGACACAGACCTGACAAAACACAAAGGGAGACAAGACACAAACGTTGCCACTCACACTCATTGATGGGCTATCAAGAAACTACAGGTGCCAATTTCAGGAAGATCAACCTGGACTTTGCAAGTGATAAGACTGTCAACCAGGAAAGACCCGGACTGGGAAGGGTGTAGGTATTGAAAGAGCTGTACAGACCCATGGGGAAGGGGGAGCAGAGAGGAGCAAAGGAGGTTAGACAGAAAGTGGTATAAAAGGGGTTGGCCGCATGCAAAATGAGGCCAGTCAGTAAGCTTGTCTGACTAAGCCCTATGCTTGATGACTGCAGTTTGTCCTTCCTTATTAAATCTTCTCGTAATGATCTCTCAGTGTAATCTTGCTCCCTATCCCATGTGTCAGTGCTGCAAGGGCTCAGTGCTGGCTACTGGGGGGACCGTTGTGAGGGGACTGCGTGCCAGCTCCTGGGGTCAGACCAGGGGTAGTGGCCCACCCCTGGCCTGTGGTGTCAGCTACTGCAGCCAGTGGGATCTCAGTGTCAGCTACTGGAGGGGGGGGGGTCTTTAATCACCAGCC
>NW_009188457.1:0-9918 GCF_000690835.1 Fulmarus glacialis | reverse complement strand
TGCTCTGCCGCCAGACCTGCCGCTGGCCGTGGGTCCCGCTCGGGATGGCAGAAAGAGTAATGTCAGTGCAAGTACTTTAAAAAAAAAAAGTTTTGCATGTAGTGTGGGAACTGAGGAGTTGGAAGGAACAGGTAGGATAAATTCTGCTGGTGCTACAGCTGCTGTCAGCTGGCTCTGTCAGAGGCAGGGGGTTTCTTGGGGACACCCCATTTTTTTGTTACTGCGTAACCGCTCATTCTCGCCTTTATTCCCCCCGTACATCACAGACTCAGATTAAAAAATCAGATTGCCTTTGACACTCCAGGCTGAATTCTTCAGAGGCTTCCCACCGTTCCATTGGTAATACATGCAACATGTATTCAGTGATAGCACTTTTTTTTTCATTGAGTGCCCTTTTATGTAGGGTAGTGTAGCCTTTATGCTGTTCTTTTTTATACTGTATTTTCCATGTATACACTCATTGCAGGCAGTTAAAGGATTATCTGGACTTTCTGTCCTATCTTCATCAGAATGACTTTAGTGGGTGTCTGCTTTTAAGACTGTTGCATTGATGGCCTGGTTTGAAGGTTCGTGGACTTAATCAAGTTGGATGGACCTTAGCTAAAACGCTGGATCTTTCAAAATACAGCTGAAGAATTTTGAGTTTTTAAAAAGAGGAGGGGGAAAAAAACCTGGAAATGGCAATTCTGCCAACAATTTTTTTTTTTCTTGTAAAAGGGTAGCTTTGTAAATGAGAAGTTCTTCCTACCTTGTGCTTCTCACCCTTACCCCAAGTATCAAATGAAACTAGAAATGTCTTAGGTTTCTTTTTTTTTCTTTCTTTTTTTTTTTTTTTTTGAACTTGCATCTAAATAAAACAGGCAACAGACTAATTCATACAATGGAATTTTACTGCTTTAAATTTGACCAAGGAAACTTAGTGAGCCTGCCTATATGTATGTTTTAAACCTTGAAAACCAAGAAGGTGTATATATGTATTCTCACCATCACTTCCGTGGTTGGCTTCAAAAATATGCCATCTGGCATGAACACCAGGTGCACAAGTATATTTCCAGGTGATTCTGGCCTCACTGAAGTCAAGAAGAGTTCTGATGTTGCCTGCAGTCGAGCTGTGATCTTCAGAAGAAGAGCTTCCAGGAGAAGCTGGAAATATTTGAAGAGTAGGCAAGCCTGATATGTAAAAATGCTTCTTGGGGACAGCCTAGGAAAAGCATGATTTTACCTACTGCTGTAACTCAGAACAAGTTAGGCAAGGTTAATTACAGCATAATAGGGTTTAATTTAGCTGGGAAAGAGGGTATGGTGGCTGCTAGCAGTGTTTCTCAAACTGCAAGGCTGGCCTCCTTAGGCAAGCTTACACAAGCCCAAGGCAAATGGAAAAACACACTTCGTCTGGGACTTGGCAAAGGTAGAAACCCCACATCTATTAATGATGATTCCTCATTTGCCAAGGCAAAAATTGAAATGCTCTCCCAAGGAAAAGATTAACGACCTGTCCCACTTAAGGGTCTGATGATTCAATACCATTCTGTCTGGGTTCTAATATATGGCACTCATTATCACAGTCTCTGAGCACCTCCCAAATATTTAAAAAGAAAAAACACTAGTGTTCTGCACACACAGTTCTCATTAATTTCAGTGGGTGTTGTGAATGTTTAAACACAGCAGAGCAGAGCCCTGAAGAGCTGAAAATATACTTGCAAAACACACTGTGGGTTAGATCCACAGCTGGCTTGAATCGGCACAACCCTGTTAACTTGAGTGGAGTTACACTGATTTACGCCAGCTGGGATTTGACCCAGTGTTTTTCTTTCCTGCCCCATCTCCAGTTGGTAAGTCTGATCCTCTCAGCTAGCTGTATCCAAACTGTCCACTGGCTTCAGTGGGAACATGAACTGTACAAAGTAGGGTTTCCTGTTTCCAGGGAATCCTCTTTGCTCTTAGTACAGCTCAAGATGATGTAAGTGGTGGTTTTTTTTCCTCTGTGCAGTATGCCCTGAAAAAGTTTGAAGGAAAGCTGTCTGATAAGGGTAAGAAAAGAGTTTTGTTTTTTTAAGGATAGTGTCAGTTATTCTGGAAGAGCAAACCTGTGGGGGAGGTTCTGCTTACACAAAGACCTGATGTTCTTGTACTGGGTTACCCATGTCAAGACAAACCTCTACTGATTACTTATAGAAACTGATGTTTCATTATAATCCATGGCTGAAATCACGGAGCATCACAATGTTATTGGAAGGTCTCTTTTATGTGTGTTGTGTTTTATTCTGTGACGTTTTAAAGGTATAGAATCAGGTTGACTTCTAACCATTGTTTCTCTCTCATACTGGGTGAACTCCTGATGACAGGCTTGTAGTTTTCATAAGCTGGCAGTAAGCCATGTGGATGAACAAACAAACAAACAAAAATCCCCAACAAATACGCAGTGAAAACCTCTGGGCAAACAGCCCTTCCTTGTGATATTGTCTAAGCTAAGCAAAAGCCTGAGGGTACGAAGGGAGGAGACTGTTCTGCCAAACTTAGTAAAATGTTGCCCTGCAGTTGCAGAGCATGTCTTTAGCTCTTACTATTAACATCTTAGACAATATTCCACTTTCTTATCACTAGAATCTTGGCCGTTGGATAATAACATTTAATTTTTTTTACTCCCTTTTAAAATGAATAGCAAAGGTATTATGGCCAGACTGGAAGTATAGGTGGATTAAACCTTCTGGTTCTGGACTAACCTCTGGACTAAGGAGGTGTTTCTCATTGTCTGCTCTGCCCAAGAACAGGAAGCAGAAGCACATTCCTCCCTCCCCACCCTTTTCTGTAGGCTGCTTAATGCTTTGGCAGCATCTCGTAGTTTCAGTATACACATGAGCATGTTGGATGGGATGCTGATTGGTCAGAGATTCAGGTGGCAACACCTAGTAAAGTATGCATTCAAATCAAATTCACGTTTGAATTAAGAAAGGTGTGTTTCAGGTTGCTCTTTCTTTGTCATCTACTGAATAACGCCCCTCTGCGTAGGAGCAATTTAGATATTGGTGCTTCTCAGCTATTGAGTAATGCTGTAATCAGGGCATCTTAGACATCATACTTACTTAGACATCATACTTAGGTTCTTGAACAAGAGGTAGTTGCATCTCTAGAAGTCCTTAAAAATAACAGTAAAAAGCTGTTTTATGAAAAGCTAATACCAAAGAAAAAGTATTTCTAGACAGCAGCAGTCAGCATTCACAGAGGGTTTATGCTTAGCTTCTGGGATGGTACTTGCAATGTTGTTCACACAATAACTTCCATGCTGAGAGACCAGACACCCACCTTTTCGAGCATCAGAAATTCTTAGGCCTGATCTGACCATTTGCTTTATTGACCTAGGGAGGAGAAGAGGCTCACGCACTGCTGGCAGCTTCCGATCCTATAGACATGAATTAATGACCATACTTTCAGCCCGTGTAAACTGGCATATTGTCTTCTATTTCTGTGTAGCTATACCAGTTTACCCCAACTGAGGCACAGGTCTTGAAATTATTTCTCTCTGAAAGTGGTGGTGTGCTCAAAACTGATGGTGGAGGATGCAGATACTTTTTGAAAAATGTATTTTCCAAATACAGTTAATTGTCCATATCAGCAGTAACGGCATCCCTATGAGATAAATGGGGTGACAAAATCTGTGCTTGATTACAATGAAGGCATGATTTTTATGCTAGCTGATTTGTTTCTGGTTCCCTTCTTTGTCAAAAATTTATCTGACAACCTGGGATTTTAGAATTTGCATGACTTTCATTTTAAAGGTGTTCATAGTATCCAGCAATTTACGCTGGTAGCTGGTGGGTGCTGGTGATCACGTCACTAACTAGTTTTTGTTCTGTCTCTGTCTGATGCAGAGACCAGTGATACACATCTCCCTTCAGCTTACATGGCTTCATATCTTTTTTTATGTTCTTAGACCCGGCTCTCAGATAGTGATTTTTACTGGTATCTGGGAATAACAGTAAAGGGAATGCCTTTTGAAAGCACTGATTTCTACAAACACATCTGGCAAGTTTGTTTATCTACTGTTTGAGCTTGTTTCTTTCCCTCATTTTTTGTGGTAAATTTGGGTCTCGGGGTGGGGGTGTAGCAGTATTTGAAGCTGGAGTAGTGTTCTGCCAATTTACCTTTTATTGGACACTTGGATATGATTCACCTGAAAAAATGTAAATAAAATATCTAGTTGCCTGCACTAACTTTATGGTTAGTGCAGACAAATGGCCATTCTCAGGTGTGATTCATCTCATCATCTTAAACTGGATGGCTGAAATAAGTGAGACTAATGCTACCCTAAAAGCACCTGTTTCTCTTAGTTTGCTAGAAAGTAGGGCAATATCACTAAATCAGCCACAAGACTATACATTGTGGGCTGTGGTGACTTGAGCCCCCTTGTGAGTCTCCCTGCAGTCTTAGTCCAACACAAACCCTCTAGCTGTACGTAGCTGCTCAGCTCCGTTGGTTAGATCCATGTTGTTCCTCAGCTGCAAGGTTTATGTGAATCACCTTTTTTCTTGCTTCCTGGAGTGCAGTGGGAAGCAATTTTTAGAACAACGGGCACTAAAATTAGAAATAAGTCAGTGACACTTTTATAGTAGCCGCATGCAGGAGTACTTGTTCCGTAGTAGTTTAACCTTCACAGTATCATAAAACAGCTGCAGAGCTGTTTTTGGTGTCAAGATGAAATAAATTTATAATAATATTTAGTTACCACATTTCATGAGTCTTACACAGAGCTATTTTTGCCGGCAGCTTTTTTCCTGACTCCATAAGAAATCAGGACTGGGAGAACTGGCCTCAAACCAAAAGCCCCAACTGTTTTTTTGGGTGTGGGTTTTTGCTTGGTTATTTTTTTCCCAGGAACATTGTGCCTAATTGATCTAGATTAATACCCGAAGTGTAGTATATTGCCCCTTTTTTTCATTTTAGGCAGTTTTAATCTGTTCTAGCAAATGTCATCTTTTCTGGGTCTTGCAGCATAGCCAACCTTATGAACCTGTTCGGTATCAATGGTTCATTAATTGCTCTGGTATTTTCATCCTGAGTACCTTGTTAGCTGCTTTTGTTCCTTGTTAGCTTGTTTTGTTAGATGTTTCTTGCCCCAAAGGCTCCAGCTTCAGGATTCATGTGATTTAAGGATAAGTGAGAATCTTTATTTAAAGACAGTTCCTAGCTCTCATTGTGGCAGAAGGGTTTGAAATAGTAGTCTTAAAACACAGAAATGCTCAGAAACTGGTAAACAAATGGAATCAAAGCCATTTTTACTCTCGTGATTTTTGTTGTAGGGTGGGGAGGAATGATTCATTATGTCCTCTTTTTTTCCTTCGTTTTCTTAATGCTTGGAATTGGCAATATTGCGTTGTAATAAGCCTCTAAAGATGTTCTCTATTAATATTATGACATCCAAACAGAAAGCCAAATCTTTTCTCTTTCACATGGGCTTAAAACCAGGAAAACACTAGTTATTTGTGTACACTGATGGAACAGAATAAACAAACAGAAGATACTAAAACTGCTACAATGATCTGTGCATTTGTCATTTCAGGTAAAACCAGTGATTCTCAATCCCAAATGCTGTCTGGCCCAACCTGTGTTTTGCTGATCTTATTACCAGGTCAGAAGGCTTGTGAAGCTCGATTGGTGCATGGAGGAATTACTTTGGTGGGCTGTTGGGTAGGGCAGCAAGAGATCTGGAAAGAGGTTCCCTTGATGCCTCTATTGCCTGGGGGGCAGAATTCGTAAGCACCTGGCTCCAGGCAAGGAGAGTGAAGAAGTGGCTTTTTGCACCGTAGCCTTTCTCTTTGCAGTGTCTTGAGCTTCTTCCTGAATTTTTCCTCTCGGAATAAGCAGCTTCCTGTGGAGTATGCTGACTTTTGTGGATCAAGTTCCTGGGCACCTTAATCTCCCCCATGGATGGATGGGATCTAAAAGGTGATTTAGAATTAGAAGGAGAAAGTCTGACAGGATTTTTATTCCAACTTGATCCTTCCACTCTCACTGCAGCCTGTATGTAAACTTGCCTCATCAGGCCATGCTTACCCTGCCACGTTCACACAGGTTGATGTGGACTCAGCAGAGTTGTGCAGGTTTCTTTGGGGACCACTATTGGCTTCATACCTCAGCAGCGCATTGCCAAATACTAAAGGTCAAAGTGGTGGCATCCCAGGCTCCCGCTAACCAGATTCAGATGTAAAATTGTAAAAGGCAGTTTTGTGCTCATGTCAAATTAAAGAATAGTGTTTTATTGTTTTCATAGACTCAAAGTTTATAAGGCCAAAAGAGGATATTCACATGACACTAATTTTAGATGGCATGTGTGAGAGGCTTATCTTCCCAGACATCTCCAAAGGGAGGACAGGGGACTCCAGTGAGGCTCCTGGACAGAATCCCCTTTGCTATAGAGGGAGTGTAGAAGACAGACTTAAACCAAATGCATGTCAGGAGGCAGTGTGAATGCCTTCCATTGGGATAAGCTAGTTCCCTTTCTTGCATAACACTGCTAATAGGATGTCCCTGGAATATTTATGGTTTGGAGTGGAACACATCTTTTACAAAGACATGTGGTCCAATTGAAAAAATAAGGCAATTTCCAGACTCTCTAAAATAAACAGGAGATTCATCACATATAATAATGTTGCTCACGTCTTCTCTTTTTTTAAATACAAACATATTTTTCCTGGCTCTTCTTATGCATTCCATTTTGTAATAAGGGTTTAAAGAAAAAACAGAGTGACCACACTACTTTAAAAACAGGCACTGGATTTTTATGTTTGTGCAGACTGTGTATTAAACATCTAATATCCCAGAAGAGGCCAGCATCTTGCAAAGTCATGCCTTTCCAGCCCCAAAGCCTAAACTTAGCTCCAAAATCCATATTTAGACTTAATTGTAAGTGGTCTAGAAAGTCAACATGGAAGATACTGCATCTTTCAGCCTGTCAGCATCCAGGAACACGGGGACTGCCAGTATTCACTTGCTGTCCAATGCTCATCACATCTGGGCTGGTGTCAATCTGAACCCATACAGCCGTGACTTCAGATGCTATTTAGTGATACTATAGAGATCAGTGAACAGGTTTCTATCACAGAAGTTTCAGCCTGTGGATATGGCTCCATGAAGCTATGAATTATTATTACTTGTTATTTATTGATCAATAAAAAGAAATACAGAATGTGTTTGCATAAAACTATTTTTTTTGACAGAAAGAGATATAACTAACCTGGCTTCAGGTGGCTTCCTACTGAGAGCAAGTATCAGTAGTCTTCCATGTACCATGAATTCCAGAAGGGGCATAGATTAAGATTATAGTTAGCTTTTTGTATAATGTCTCTCGAGAAATTTTCTGAATATAATAGTAATAATAAAAAAGTTGTTGCCCATCTTCATTTAAGAGCTGACTTTTCGGCATGGCTAAGCATTGTACAAGAGATATCTGCTGATAGCAACTGCTCTGTTTTGGGACAGGAGATCATTCAGAGACATGAGGAGACACCTCTGGGACCTATGTGCCTGTTACTGTTTTGCCACATTTAGCTACACCAGCATTAATATAACTGAGGCAGTTAAGAAAAAATAGTACTGTGAGGTGACATAATTGTAACAGCAAACCATCCACTCCTGTGCCCCTTGTTGTTAGTTAAAAAAAAAAAAAGCAAAGGCCCATTTGTTTGGTGGCAGCATGTTCCATGTCACCCTATGTGTCCAAGCTGTAGGGAGTACAGAACTGTTGAAGTCCTGGTGGCTTAGGCTCTGAGCCTGGTGGCTTAGCTCTTTCATTTGGGTGCTTTCAGTCATCACTTTTGGGTCACTGGTGTTGACAAAAAGGAAACTATCATCTTTGCAAAGATAAGTTCAAGCAGTATAGCTGAAGACTTTTCTACTTCTGTCACCATCCCTATAGCTGTGAATTTGACTTCTGAGTGGTTGGGAGTCTGGGGTGAGTATGTGCAACCTTGTATAAACTGGGGTTATTCCTGACTGTGTACTGGAAACTGAGCAAGATCTATTAAGGAGCTGAAAATAATAGGCTATTGCGGGCCAGAAGAGCTGCCGTGCTGCCAGAGGAGCTGGGAGTTCTTGCTGTTCATGAAGTAGAGAAATGGTGGATTGGCGGTGAGTGGATGGGGTATCTCGCTGCAGGATCAGTGTGGTGAGGCGCTGGCCTAGGAAAGCAGCCAGCCAATGTGTTTATTGTGCTGTACTAAGGTCACGCTTCTGAGTGGGTTTGATAAAAGAGGTGAGTTGAAATGAAGGCAAGAAGGAGGTGGGTGCCCTGGTGGGGGAAGAAGAAGGATTAGGATGAATGTTAGGAAAGGGGTAGAAAAGAAAGTGTCTTAGGTATTCATTTACTTTGGGGTCTTTTTCAATGAAGTTTTGACCCCTTATCTCTCTCACAGCAGGGTGTCTGCCTCTGTGTGGGAATGCTACTTTTTCCGGCCTTTTCTTAGCCTTCCTTTGCCCTCTCTGTTTCCTTCTCTTTTCCCTCGTCTCCTTTCGTCTTCATGCATCTTCTTCCTGACTGCATTTCCAAAACCCTGTTTCACTCTGACCTCTTCTTCCAGTCCCATCTGCCAGAGAGACCAATAGAGGAGAAAGTAACGTTTGTTGCTCAAAGCTGTTGCTAGTTTTTCCAGGTAAGTCCCTGTTAAGGTTTAGTTCGCAGAATCAGTGAACCAGGGAGAGTGCCTCTCCCAGTTATTGTTTTAGTCTTCTGAAGAAGATATTTCTGAATTCTTTCCTCCCCCACTGGAAACAAACTTTTCCTTTGTTTGAATGATCAATTTGCATCTGGTATGTGATGGACTGTTTTGGCTTGATGTGTTCAGCAGAGCTGGCTGACGGCTTCTTAGCTATGCAGGCAAAGAAGCTAAAATTTAATACATTGCCCTATAAATAAGGACATGGGCCAGGTGTCTTCCGCAATTAGAAGGAAAAATATTGGGGGAAAGATTCTGGCTTAGTGTCCCTACTGTTGTGGGGAAGATGTGCCTGCATGAGAGAGCCAAAGAGACCTTCCCTTTTTCCACAGCAGGGCCTGTAGCTTCCAAAATGGCATTCTAGACCTCTGGCAAAGGGAATAGAGGCACTGGAGCTCATGGTCATTTTGCCATGTCTTGTTGACTGCTGCTGTAGACAACTGCTTACTTTGCCAGTAGCTGGAGCTGGTCCTGCTCTTCATTGCCTCCCTGTCTGTTGCCTACTGGTTCAGGATAGCCCAGAGATACAAATGCAAGAACATTGGTAAGCGTGTAGGAGCCTCGTGTACCAGTAAAGTATTTGTAGCTTGAAAATGTCTGGGTACGAGTGGGTACAGAGTGCTTTTCCAGTTTAGTGAACCATTTGTAGTTTTAAGTGTCATATTACGCAAGAACCTGTCATCACTCTTTGTGTCATAGGCTCTCCAGCAATGTTTTCCATGTGCAAGACTGATGCTCTCACACCCCCTTTCAGCCTTCTTTCACAGAAAACTGCATTCATTCTCCTTTGCCTTCTCAGGCTGTCAGCACCCTGACGCTCGTTCAGCTCTTCATCCCTTCTACCCTAGGACAGGATAAACAATATACAGCCAAACTTTGGCACAGAAGTTGAATGACTCGAAAAAGAAGGTTTTCTGAAGAAGACCGATCGATGAATTGGTTGGTCTAGCCACTTGATATTAAAACTTCCCTTATAAAGCACCCTCATGCAGGCCGGGGTGGGGGGGCGGAGGGAAGAAAGAAAGGAGAACCACCGATGGTCCGCTGATTCACTTGTTTATTGCGATACGTGTTTTATGGGGACTTCTTTTCACGTGCAAAAGGCACGGCTGAATTCCAGCAGTTGCCATGCAGGCGTGGGCTGGTCCACTCGACTTCAGCGGCCCCGGCAGCCCCCCTCCCCCGGGCGGCTCTCCCACCTCCGAGCGCG
>NW_009188456.1:40067-63428 GCF_000690835.1 Fulmarus glacialis | reverse complement strand
TTAGCTGCCTGCTGGGTTAAACCACAATCTGAGAACAATTTACAGGGTAATGAGTGAATCGAGAGCAAGTTAAAATAGTGCAAATACAATGAAGGAAAGGCATCATTGAGCTAAAATAACAAAAATGCATTCCACAGACTGCTTAACTTGAACTTTCAAATATCAGCTACATTTCATTAAACAGTCAAGAACAGGTGAAATTTAGTTTATGGAAAACAATATAATCAATGTTAATACTGCTACGCTCTAAAAATAAGTACAATTGTTTTCCTCTTGCTGTAACATGATGTGATTTCTGTAACACTGGTGTTGAGTATATTGTACTGTATAACTGTTTCCAGTTTATTCCCTGACCCTGGATAACTTGCTCACTTGATGGCTTACTAGAGCTTATTGGTCACTTGCATCTATGCCTATGCTCCTAACTGGAGACACTTAAATGAAGCCTGTAAGTTAAAAATCCAGTCCTTTTCCAATCCAAGAGAAAAAACCAGATCAATACTTCCCAGAAGACAATCTGAATCTGCCAAAGGAAATCACTACCTCTGGAGAAGCATCTTTCATTCTCCGATTGTGGAATGAGCCTGTTTGCCCTACATTAACTTCAGTATCTCAAATCACCCTTAAGAAGTTTGCTAGGTTGACTGTGAATCGTTTTAAGGACTGTTTTATTTTCACTTTGTGGATTTAAGTTATAATGATAATTTCCTACTACTCTTTTATTCAAATAATTATTGTATTCATAAAGGAGTGCTATGCACTGCATAAGTCAAGCCACAAATCATATATGTGACAAAAACAACTTCTCAAACAACCTGTTTTAGCTCGATTTACATCATGACATGGAGATATCAGTCCTGTGACTGATTATCAAATTTCAAAAGTCTACAAGATACAGAGTACATTGGATTTTTAGGATTAAGCCAGCAATACTTCCTATCAAGTTTGCACTGAAATAATTTTATGAGAGTTGGGAAATATACTTTGGAAGAGGGTGAGTGAAAAAAATTTGAGATAAGATAGCATATGCCTTCACAAATTTATGTAGTAATTATTTAGAAAAAAGTTATCAAGATGTTATATTACTATTATTTCACAATTCAACAGAAGAATTCAATGGCTGTACTGATTCTGATGAGTGTTCCATCTAGTCCATAAATATTTCCACAAGCAAAAATCCAGGGCAAAATAAGAACAGAGCAAACATATTCTGCACCCCCTCTCCCCTGCCAAGTACTTTCCCATCCTATAAATATTTTTAGCCCTAAGGATTTCCTCAGCCTATCATGGTTTCTCTATTCAGTAACTGCTAGCAGGTTTTTCTCCCAACTATTTGTCCTCTCCTGACCACCCACAAAATTATTTTAACCACAGCAGCCTTTGTTAAGGAGTTTCACAGGTCTACTATATTATGCATGAAGAACTACTTCACTAAGCATGAAGAACCTGACTTTCACTAACTTAGTTTGGTAGCCTGTAGTTTTTCTACTGGAATCCCTTGCTCACAGTGCTCCTAATCTTGCAGATCTCTACTACATCTCCCTTAAACTACTTTCTTCTAGGCTGCAGGGGCCCAGACTACTCACTTCTTCAATGAACAGTGATCCATATCTTCAGTCATTGCTCTTGCCCCTCATCAAACATTTTCCAGTTCAAGATGCACTTTTTGAGATGACAGGAGGGAACAAACATGCTTTCTACTGGTATCTTGTTTGGCTAACACTTCCAGATCTTTTCATCTGTGGTTTAAGAAACCACTGGTCAAATCAATTTCTAAAGAGAACAGCTCAGCTGCTATCTCATACTGGTTATGGGTTTCCAAATTCCTACATGTACGAACCTGTGTGAGTGGTAGAGGGAGTAATAAAGGGAGGGATTAAAAGTCTTAATTTACTTACAGGTGATCCTGGAGTTATTCTTGATACCACTAATGGCATTTTTTGATCTACACCACCCTAGAGGAATGTCAAGTAAATAACAACCATAAATATTTCATTATAATAAGCATAAGCAGCATTTAAGACAAGTAATCACTCATTTTTGTTTTTATATAATCTTTATGCTCTGTCATTATAGACAGGACGAGTAAGATTGAATTTTCATCAGTAAAGAGCGGGGAGGGTGCAGTATCTTTAAATCTACCAATTTCCAGCAAACTAGACCCAGTGTCTTCGCTTGGCCATATATTTTAATAGGCAATAAACAGATCAAATGCAGCACTTATTCTAACCCTACCCTTCAAGCAAGCCTAATTCAACACTTGAAGTTGCAAGGTGGACAGTGTTCTGCCCCGATTTTGATATTATGGCTACTTTGCACTATCTGCCTAAATGGAATTTCAGTGAGAGAATGTCAAAAATTTACAACAGTCAATTATCAATAGTAATTTCCATTTTCTTCATAAATTTATTTTCACCTTTCCAATATGATTTTTAATGGATACATTCAATTGGATAGCACAAACTATTTAACTTGCTTTATAATACAGAGGTCAAATTTTCCAAAAGTTGATGCCGTAAATTAGGCTTCCAAGTTCATATTTAAGCAGCCAAATAGGCAGTCTGCTTTGGAAATCTGCCATGCCCATAGTATATGCAACTAAAAACCACAGAACTAGTAAAGGCTTATTTCTGTAAATGTTGCTTTAGCATTTAAGAATTAGGTTGCCACTTCTAAAAATTCTCGGTCCATAAGAAATTCCTGTAGAATATACTGCTTTCTCCAAAGCTTTGCATTAAAAATGAAAAATAATCATAAAGACAAAGCATAGTATCTCTATAAAGCATTTAAAAATAACTAAAAGATTGCTGTTTTACCTTTAGATTAAATCCAAACTTCCCATCTTCATCTGGTATGATATGCACCAAAAGTAAATCTCCCTCAATTAGGTCATTCTGCAATACATAGAAAAAACAAACCAAAACTTGTCTAATTTTTAAAAGAAAATAGCAGCAAATTAGAAAATAGTGCATCCAAATTTAGATGTGCTGAATAACAATACTCTATGTAAATCCACGTTTAAAATAGGAAGAAGCTAAGGTTACAAAATTCACTCATGATTGTAACCTTTTAAACTGTAAAAAATAGCAACACACATAACAGCAAGTACGTTCTCTGCTTGCTCTGTCCTAACACTGTTACTCTCATCATAGCTTTCTCACTTGATAGCTCCTACTAAAATTTTCAATGTGCTGTCTTTACTAAATGTGACTTAAAGGGAAAAAAATGTTTGGTGCAACACATTTGAATCGATTCTGCTCTAAGGACTATGAAGCGACTACTTTTTGCCTAATTTTTCTTCTGTAAATGGGTGCATTGGTATCTTCTGCAAGAGATCCACAAGCCAGAAGGATTAGAAGTCGGCAGCAGCTACTGCACAGGCAGGTTAGGAAGCTGTTCAGCACCACTCTAGAACAGGCTGGAGAAAGAGGAGGAATGATCCACTACTATAATGCTAGCAGGGAGCAGCTGCTCTCTAGCCAGCGTAGAATTCAAAGGATGATGTTTAGCCATCCTAAAGAGGAGACGCCTAGGATAAAGCAGAGTTGTGCCTGCTATCAAGACATACAGCAGTTTGAGTTATCTGATCTTTCCTTGGAGAAATAAGATTTAATCACGTAAGTATTCCCATTCTACTAGGAACTTCTGGAGATGCTTCTGGAAACCTGGACACTGTGGAAATCAATGCAATTGGCAGGCTTGCCTATCATACCGCGTACACAATCTTGGATAAATTTGAGTAGTAAGACAAGATTTATTCTTATTACTGCATAAAATATGCTCATCCTGGAATATAACCACACTTTTTGTGGGTTCTTAATCTACAGTTCAAAGCTACATTTAGTACTAGTTTTGACTTTAAAAGAAGGCGATTGAACATACCTTATCGCAGTAGTATTGACTGGAATCTTCTGTCGAGCTACTTTTTGTAACGTTGTCATACGTTTCTAAGAACTGTTTATGGACCCCTTCCAACGGGTAAGAGCCAGAAATGTTACCAACTCCATTTGGAGATAGAGCCAAGGCTTTAGGTGAGGTACAGGTCAGAGAACTCCGTGTTGGACTGTTTCCCAATACATCCCTTCATTTAAAAAGGATAAATAAATATTACAAAGGTATTGTTATCCAGTTTTTTAAATTAAATAGTAAAACATACAAATGTACTGCCCAGTTAAAAGAGTAAGCCAACTTTATACTTTAGATTTAACACCGCTTCTTGAGGTGCATGGTAACAGGACTGGAGTATGATCCAAGGCTATCATTTGATCAGTGGACATCAGAAGAATGGACAAAACAAAACTGGAGTAGCAAAACCATTTTCAGCAAAATATTTGGATGTTAGCAGTGAAAGGCATTGTTGCAGTGGTACAAGAAATCACAGTAACATGATGAGAGCTGAGTCCCAGGGGAAAGGCACTTCAGTTGCCAATCCTACCCATGAAAACATTTTGCCATGATTCCACTCTCGTTCTTGCAAAACACTTGTTTTTCATTCCTTCCTCTTATGAGTGCCATCTCAACCTTATCCCTCTGGGAGAAGGTGCTTTGCAGAAAAGCCATGGTAAATTGTCAGAGAAATAGGACATGAAGTGACAATGAAAGGTTTAATGACAGTTAATATAATTTGTCATTGAGGTAGCTATAACCATGAAGAAGGACCCAGAATTAAATGGGGGTGCAGACCTGGCCTAGTCAGTCAAGAACCTTAAAATTCAAAGAAAACAAAAATGGGTAATTAAATGAACACCTCGAATCTTAGAATTGGCCAAATTGCCTGGTCGTGCTCCAGGACCATTCAAACATTCATTTAGCTACATGCCCTCTTCCGAAGAAGATGAAATCCAGACCTCTAATACAACTAAACCCCTTCTTTAATTGGATCAAACTCACAGATACCACACATACAAACCGCTCCGTCTTTATAAATACTACACAGTACTTTGTGAAAACCTCTGTCCTGGGGAAAGCTCAGCTATAGCTCAGACACTGTTTCACACCACTAACACACAGCGCTGCATATGGCAAAACCCGAGTCCTAGTCCTAGCTACTTGTATTACCCCACTGCAGACAGACCTTTCACTTATCTGATAGGTCATCATGCTCAGTGGCTGTACATCTTGCAGGAATACTCTGCACTGCTACTGACAACCCAGCACTGCAATGAAACATATTTGATCCTTGGAAGTACACAGGCTTTTAGTTGTTTATTGCAGTTTATCCCTAAAAGCAACATCAAATTCTCACAGGGTTAAAGTAACAGAAGTATATGCAAGTAAACCTTGGCATTGAAATTTGTAAATTCAAACACTCATCTCTGCTCTGGTACTAGGTCACTATGTATGTAAGCTTTTCTGAACCATTTCCAGCAGCCACTGCTAGCTGTTAATAAAGAACTAATACTACACTATAGACGAATGTAGCTTATGCTTTTAAAGTATGGGACTCGCACTGCAGCAAACTTCAATAATGCAAACACTTATTTCTCGGCCTGTGGAAATCTGACTGCAACAAACGTAAACATTCTGAAAGGTGCCATCAAGCAAACTTATTCTTGCCGTAATATTTCTGATGTTCAGCTATACTATGTGTAATTGCCAATGGGAATGAAGTGTTTTATGCAACATTTGCAGAATTTTCAGTTATTACAGAAAATTTTTTTCAGTGTTGGGGAGATATTATTCACTCTCAATAATTGGAAAATACTTTGGAGTAGTGAATTATAATAACACTTAAAAGAATTATACTGTCAAAATTTGGATTTTATCTGATAGCTTCCAGGACTCTTCAGGATTCCTGTGAAATCAACGGTAAGCAAGTAGGAACATAGTATATGTAAATACATCCTAATAAGTTTTTCAGAACATAGTAATTTAAAAAAACCCAAAACATTTCACTTACAAGTTGAGATTACAGATCATAATGATTTTTCAGTGTAGAAAAAAAAAATTAACAATACCAGAAAAATACAACAAGTTATTTCAGTTAATGCCTTCTGGCACTATATAAAGAGTTACCAGATAAGATTACCAGTGGACTTTTGCATCATTAAACTTTTACAGCAGTTTTTAACCAACTTTTTTTGCTAAGAGTGATTAAGGGTGTATTAGAACTTAAGACTTTCCGCACCCCAATTTCACAAATCTTTACAATCTCCATTGGTTTATAGATTTATTTGTGTCTTCTAACCATACAAGACCAGTACTTTGAAAAATCAATTCAAATTATGTATTTTATTATACATCTTAAAGCTGGAGATTCTATAGTAGAAAGTTCAAAGAAAACTCACTTTGGTGATTCGTGTTCAGATGACCTGTTTAAAAAAAAAAGGTAAATGAACATAAGTTAAATCTTCAGGAAAACAAGAACTAAACTCTAATTAAAAAAACCAATACGCCTGTATAAAAAGCCAAAAGCTGCACTCACAGTACATTAAGGAATACTTAATCCTATGCTGAAAGTCTGAATCAGACAATTATGGAATTTATAAAATACTCAAGAAAAATCCCAGGGCAGTTCTAACCACTCACTTCCACTTTTGGCACAAGGCCAACTACAGACAACACACATCTGCTACCGCAACTTAAACTATGTAGGAGTTTACAGAGGCAATTATTTAGCAAGACACACTACATCATTTAAGAAAGTTTTAGATGCGGATCACAATGACTACAGATGTTACTGACTGTATTTTGTAAAAAGTCAAATGTGGCAAAATCTTTATGTATAGGTAACAAGAAATAAGCATAGGCTGCTTCAGAAGCATGAATTTTCTTACACATTCCATAATGCAAGAGCAGAACAGATGTTGACAGAGATCTTTAAGACAAACATAACTAAAGCAGAAGTGGTTACACAGATGAGGACAAACTAGCATGGAAAAGAAATCAAAATTTGCAGTACATAGCATTTTCCAAGGCATTCAATTAGCTTCATTGGAAATCACCTGAAACAGTGAGCTAAACTATATTACATTAATTAAAACAAGAGCTGTGATACTAAGATAAATTTGAAAGTAAAAGTTACTAAAAAGGTGCGTGCAAAGCAAACTAAGTTTAAGGCAGATGGGATAGCTTTACAAATTTAATTAAGTAGTGACCAAAAAACCTGGAGTGATGTAAGTCCATGCTGGAAAAATACAAACATGAAATAGTTTAGTTTGAATGTAGAGTTGTTGAATTGTCAAATTATAGGAGGGAATTCACCGTATACAGTTAAATTTTCAATTATTATTCTCTAAACCAACCTCAATACTAAGAATTATGTACTATATTTCATCAAAACTGCAGTAAAAATAGCAGCAGTATCAGTCCAGTTAAGTTTCCTTTTACGTATTCTACAATATGAAGAAAGTCTTCCTTGAAAAGCAGAGCTGGTGAAACTTGATTCCCTAAGAATTTGTGGAGATTCGGGTTGAGTGTACTTTTAATTTCTTTCTAAAGCACTAAATTTCTTCCTTTTTTTTTTTTTTTTACTACAGTCATGCCCCCCTTCTGATTCCACTGACATCCACCCCCACTCTCCCACAAATACCTCTGGTTCTCCTTGTTTGCAATCCTCATAGTATTTTTACCCCCGCTTAAGTGCCAGCAGTGCACAGCAGATCCTTTGGGAACATGCACTCACTTGCTGCCTGATCAGCCCACATTTAAGTGGAACAGACAACCATTGAACTTGTACTGTAATTGCTCAGTTTAAGTTTTTTTTTTTCTGCCTAGTCACTGACTTTCACTAGTCTTGTAGAACACTTTGCATCTTTGAAAACTCAACTCCTACATTAGATTTGACTGCAATTGTCCAGATGCCCTAAAGTGGGAACAGAGGCAGACAGGTAGTGCAATGACCTAAGCCTTATTTCCTTAGGAAGTCATGCTAAAAATAAAGAAACATTGAATTTATTTTCGTTTAAGCTAATGGATTTCCTTGTGAGGCAAAGAACAATGAAACTGTACATCTATTGTACGTCTTGCCATAGTAGAGCTACAGCTCCATTACAAAATTCTATGTGGGATTCACATTGCCGTAAGTTAACCCCTTTCAAAAGCCTTCACCAAAAATTTACACCCCATAACACTGTGATGCAAGCAGACTCCATGTCCCTATTTTAATATATCATCTCCCCTCTTTCCTGCCCAATAGAGTGAGGTCATTTGAGACAGAAAATAATAACTTGGGTTTCCATTCGTATACCGTGTATAAACATACAGCAAGTTTTTCATCATCTCACCAATACATTTGGATATAAATTCTTAGTAATATTTCCTGAAGGTTTATCTGTTGAATTATTGCACTTTAATTCAAACACATCAGCTCTGAAAGAGTTACTGAGTCTTTCTGTAACCTTTTAAAATGGAAAAAGGTAACCAAAAATTTGACGTAGAAAGTGACCAAATTCAATGCTTAAAAGAACTCATCAGGGACAATGCAGCTGTGTCTTCCTAAAGTCCTCAGTAGCTCAGCTATAGCTGCAGAATTTTGTTCTCCACACCTTAAATAGTATTTCTAACATTTAATTACTCACTGATACGTTAACATGAATAACTAGATGATCTTTTCTGGCTATATGGTATTCCACATTTTACTAACATATCTTCCTCATTTCACAACATCAGACAAGGACCATATTTTAAGTCAATAAAAGAGAACACTCACCAGACCAGCCATTCAACTTTTTCATCAAGAAAGAGTGCCCTTCCTTGCAATGAGATTAAGCTTTCCATTGGTGCAGCTAATAAGCAAACACTTTAAAACTGCAGGTAATTTCTCTTCCTTACTTCACAATATATCTAAAGTGATGCCATTTCAATCTTTCATTCACTATGGATTTCTCTGTCAGTCATGATCTTTATAATAAAACTCTCTGCCCTGGAAAAAAAAAAATCTAACCCTCCCCTTCTGTCAGGAGGACAGAAAGGAAAGGTCTTAAGGAAAGACCCCTCCTCCCCGTTTCAGTGTGCCCTACCAGGGAATTCTGCTATTCTGAGAACTGAGGATGATAAACTACAGCGGAGTAAAACCCCGAGAGAAAAAGGACAACTGAAACAATAGAACTGTAGCAAAACTCCCCCTTTACAAACAACTGAAGGAAACATCTGTAGGTTTATGCCCTTGTGGTGTTCTTGAAGTTCTTAAAACTTCTTTTATTGTAACACCTGCAGGTCTGGGACACTGAGCGTGCCAGCACTTCCATTATCACCTCTTTTCTGAGAACTCACCATTAGAACTGGGATTAGTATTCATAAGCCAAATAAGTAAAAGATATTTACAGCAGCATTTTTTTGCTACCTTTTAGAGAAATTTATATACAGAATGACTTGTACAGTTAATATTCAGCATTTTTACAAGCAAAACGACTGTGTAAGAAGGCCACTAGGATTCTTTGTACTGCATACGTAAGAGTACCATTACAGAAAAAACTTGCGGACTTCACGGTATACACAATTTTTTCAGTGATTTTCTACACATTCCAAATATCCACATTTGTAAGCTGCTGCTACCACCCATAAAAGGATACTTTCAGTTACTCTGCATTGCCTCTATGGACCATATTCCAGTTTACCGACTTTCCATAAAAGTTTCATGTATTCTGACACTCTGCAACTGCTTGGCTTGCTGCAAAATTTGTCTTATCACAGATTTGCAATTCAACTTTGAGACTTACTTTTTGGATGAGAAATGATTGTTTTTTTGAACTGGCACGGAAAGTGTAGTACATTTTAATAAGGATATATATTTAAAAAGAAAGGTTTACGTGTAAGCAAAATATATACATGTACTATTTTAATGTATATTTGAGTGGAAGAGCACAGTAAAACTCATAGAAGTCTATTAGTAGTAATCTTAAAACTGTAATTTGAAACTAATTGAAATGTTCTGAGATCCATTGCCTAGTATTAGAAGGACATCTTCCTTGAGAAAGACTGAAGTACATGAACAAGGACAACGGACTCTTGTGAAATGCAGCAGATTTTGTAAGAACAAGGAATTGAACACATCTGTATATGATTAAAAATTAAGGGTAAATAACTTCATTTAATTTTTTTTTTTTTTTTAATTATTTGCAATTTTCTACCAAGAAAATAGTTACTAGGACTCGGCTGGATACATCTGAAGGGTACTTTCATCAACTGTAGTGCTTTAAAAATTTTGTTCACAAGAGGAATTGTATTTTAGTTAAAATAGTGATGTGTTCCCAGAGTATATTCACCAAATCTCACTATGCAGCTACAGTTTATTGTCTATCAAAATGGTAAGCTGAAAGAATTGAACAAATACAGCATACATTCAGGAAATCTATTTTTAGTGCAATACCTTCACCAGATGATGCATCACACTTACACCAGGAGCGTATATGCACTTCCAGAAATTCATAGCATAGTGCAAGTGAATTTCCTTTTCGTATAGTAGTTCATCATTTCATTTCCTTCCCCTCCAATTCTGGCACTGTACACATTATGCCATCCATATCACCAGCAAAAGATAGTTTTACAATCTAAGTTAAAGAGTTTTATAGCTTTGCAAACATGTTTAACTTTAAGAGAAAAGCTTATGCAGGAATATATTGCATTTATAACAAGCAGAATTGTAGACTCAAAGTAATTTAGGTTGGAAGAGATCTTTAGAGATCACCTAAACTCTTGTTCAAAGAACAGCCAACATCAAAGTTAGATGAGGATGTTCAGGTCCTTGTCATGCTGTGTTTTGAGGTTCTCCAAGGATGGAAACACCTCCACCTTTCTGTCAATGTGTACGAGGACTTAACTAATCTCAGTGTGATCCCCCCCCTCGCCCACTGTCTTTTGAGCATTTCCCTTGCTGTAACTTGTGTCCATTGCCTCACATGTTTCTGCTGTGCAACTCCAAGAAGACTTGGCTCCATATTCTTGATAACCGTCTTTTGGCAGAGTAAGGCAACAATGCAACCAGCCCCTCCTCAACCCCTCCAGCCTTCTGGTTCTCCTCAAACATCATACACTCACATCTATGAATAACTAGCCAGATTTCTCTCACCAATCAATGTACGACTTCAAATAGAAGATCTATAATGTCTCATCTGTCAGTAAGTTTCTCTTACTGACTGATACTATACCTCATCACTTAAAAATGTGTTTTACAATAATCTTCTTTCTGAAATACAGGTTAAACAGAAAATTTCACAGCTGATCTTTTCTGTTAGGTCACTGAGTCTACGCTAAAAAACTACTAAAACACTTGTTCCTATGCAGTCTGCCATTCTAAACCAAACAGACATCTTTGGTTTAATTACAGAGTGAACAAGAGAAACTGAACACAGTTCAAGCAGCAAGACCCTCCACACAGCTTTATCAGCTTACTTTTCCAAGCCAATAATCCCGTTATTTTTTTCCCTTAAAATAGCACCTTATATACACAGTTAAATTTATATATTCTTACTCACATGTACCCTTCCCACTCAGAAAAGTGTGTTCAAAAACATGAAAAAGGGCATTGAGAGGGCAAGCAACAGCTATATTAACACTCCAAACTACTCTACCTATAGTATAAAAACATTTTTAAAAAGCACAAGCCATTAAACCTGAATCAAAAATAAGCTCTGCTTCTCACATAAAGGGAGAAATTGGTCCTGCATAGGTAACATGAATAAGATTATCCTGAACCACAAAGAAACCTGTTTGTTTCAGCAGCCCTTTGCTTCTAACACCTTCTTGTCTGAAAGAGACACCAGATTACTTTAATGAGACAATATTCAATTAAAGGGCAAGTGTGGGTGTTGGTAACAACACATGGTCTTCCCACAAAGCCAGATTAAAAATTAAATCCATTTTGATACTCTTCCCTTTTCATAGGGACTTGCTGAAAACCATGCAGCTTCCTGCAGCTGGTTTCTCAGAGGTAAAGAGCATTAAACAACACAGTGGTTTTCATTTCTTGACATTCATTTATTCACTTTCATTTCTCATTTCACTGTGAAGTGTGAACCTCTGTATCACACCTCAGGCACCAGAAGATGCTTGAGAAAAAGGAAAGGAACATACAGGGAAAATTAAAGTTCAAAGCTCCTTAAATACTACTTGGTTACATTTCTATGTTTTCATGGCAAACCTTGGACCTTGGTATTTTAAGTTCACAAAGTGTTTAAGGTGCGTATTATTGAAACATTTAAATCTACAGATTTTTAATTTACAACAAATACTTGAACATAAGGAAACAAGCAAACTCATTTTAGTAATTTCAATTTTCACTTATTTACTTGAAGAGAGAGGCTAAGCTAGTTTCTTTCAATTTTTTTCTCTTCTTGTAACAGCTCATCAGTGAAGGATCCTACACAGAGTGTGATAAGCATTAAGTTACATTCCCTATATATTAACTACATTTTAAATTTATTTTTAAAAAAAACAAATGTCAATACTGAGAACCAGAACTTGCGCTGGGGATGGACAGCGCAGTCTTTCACAACAAAAAATGTCATCTGATACAAGACCAAGCATGTCAGAGTACATGATTCCAGAACATAATTAGCCTATTGCCCCAGTCAAAGCCAAATTAGATTTGAAGGTTACTGCTTAAATTGAAGACATTTTGGAATTTCCCAACCTGGTCCTGAAACAGTGTCACATACTTCAATATGACTACTTCATTTTTGCTGTTGCCTTTTGCCCTCAAATGACACAGTAGCATACAGATTTCATTAGTGTCACAGAAAGGCATATCAGTAACAATGATTTGTTCCTCTACACCAGTGAGGCTTTCCTCATTCCAAATTTGGAAACTCTAGTGGTACCTTTATCAAGATAAACTACAACTGTGGTAGTCTTCAGGTACCATACCAGGCTAAAAAAACAAGGAAAATTGTGATCAAAAAGAATGTCCTGCACAAGTCCATTAGCCTGCCTTTAAAAATAACCAGCTGTTTTAAGCCTGTTACACTGAAACGGAAATATTTTTCTCAAAGGTAAGCTCTTCCAGGAGCTCTATTCAGGCTACCTATCAGGATAGCAGATGGTCAGGATGGGTTGATGCCAGGTAGCCTGTTGGTATGACACAACTTTGAAAAAAAAAGCAAATTAATGCAGCTTTTCAGCAGAGACAACTTTAGAAATAATAAAGCCTCATAATACAATTTAATTTATTTTCTATCTTAAAGAAAAGCCGTAAGACTTCGTATTCATAACCCTTCCCTAATGCATACCTCAGTGTTTAAGGACATCTGAAGGTAAGATATGTGACTTCACAGAACAGAGAGGTTTTCTACCTTGCTTAAAATAAGAAATGTAGTAAGTCAGTAGCAGCAATGCTTCAATGAAGAAAATGCAAATCTCTCAAGAAAAACAGCTTGAAGAAAATAAAACAGGGAAGCTGAAGTCAAGATTAGGGAAAGCCAATTTTAACTGAAAAACAGTTATCAAACAAGTGCACTTACTGATTAGTATGTTTTATCTCAGTATTATTCTTGAAATCATTTTAAAAACAAAATAATAGTAGTGGCAAATGCATATGTATGTAGACATGGGATAAATATAGTGACAGAGTGAGTACAACATATAATCAGAAGATAGACTAGATTACCTGTTCTGAACTGGTGAGGCACAGCCATAACAAAAAGTGTGGTATAACACAGAAAGCAACCTATGAGACTTCGGAAGGCTCAGTGTGGGCTCCATGTCTGTGTTAGTGTTAATTTTTCAGTGGCAGTAGCAGTCGGATGAGTTGGACAGCAGCAGGGCAACAAAAAGGAGAAAGAACTGACAGGGGAAGCTTTCTTCACAAAGGCTGGGGAGCCCTGGGCTAAACAAAAGTCCTCTTGAAGTCCTCTTCAGCACTGTCTTTGATGACAGGTTTTGTATGCAGCTGTGATTTGAGATAGTTGGCTTAGATAGGCAAACCTATTCATACCCTGTGAATAAAGCTCTATTTAATATATGTTAATATGGGATTAGAGCAATTTTTTGTCTATAATACATATGTAATAGACAGCTCCAATCTTTTCTGCAGACACTAACTGAGAGAGAAAAATTGCTTCTTTTCACTATGTCTGAGCCTCAAATTGTACTTGAATGTGAAAGTACCTTAGATAATTTAGGTAGCAGAAGCAGTCTAGCTACATCAACACGAGACACAAGCTTGCCCTCGTTTTCTGTAGTTCACCTATGCGCATGATTTGCTCTATTTCCTAATTTTCTTTTTGCCAGTCACAGCCTGTGGGATATACCTCATAAATTTCAGTTAGAAGGCAGAACGTTCACACAAACTATTTTTTAAAATAATCACTGTATTCTTCAGAGAAACAATATAATAAATGACAAAATATTCTTGGCCCTCGTCGCCAGCATGCTTATTTAGAAGTATTTAACAGTAAACATAGTTCTAGGTGTTGACATGTCGATACAGTACAACATATTTAAAGAAATGGAAGAAGAAATGTTAATAACTGAGGTGTTTTATGCCCTCTAAACTAAGAGCTGTTCCACATAACTTGTTTTCTAAATTGTGTACTGTTTTATAGAAAGAAAATAGAACTTGATTGATTCCCTTAAGTGAGTAAACACAGCAAGGAAGAAAATCAGTTATTAAGAAAACAATTATACTTGATATTGTCAGGAGGTAAAAAAAAGGTATATAGGGAAATAAGTGCAGGTGTATGTATTCTGCCAGCAGTGGTGGTGGCTTCTACAGTTCTGATACCCACCAAAGTTCCAAACGTGCCTTGGTAGGATTAGGTACACAGTAACTCTTGTTATACAACGTTACCTATATATTTGTCTCAAAAAGCACTATACCACAACAGATCAGTTTGAAGGTAGGTCTATTTTGGACCACTTGTTTTGACAAAGAGGACTTAAAACATTACCCAGGGGCTGAAGTGAAAGAGGTGAAAACTATGCCCCCCACCCGTGAAATGCTGATGGCAGCCAGAAAAATAGAGAAGAGCCATATCCTATGCTAACTGCAGCTTGCACTGTCTTGAGCTTCAGATACAGTAAATGAAATTGATGTAAACATATTTAGTTTACAAAAATCTGCATGATTATAATTACGATTTGAGGTCCCAGACACAACAATTCAGCAATTACAAATCAGCATTTTCTAGGAGCTTTCAAAATATTTCCAGATTTTTTTTTCATATCAAAGCTATTCATTAGTTATAATTAGCATTAACTAACTTTTTTGATGGTCTCAGATGGCAGGCTAGGCAGTAAAGAAAAAACCCTCTAAAGACAACATACATTAGCAGGACTATGAGAAGCTACTCTTGGCTCTCCTCTAAGGAAAAAGAAAACCAGATTTACAATTTCAATATTTTTCCATAACATGTTTCAGTTATGTCAATTCAAATCTACTAAAGACCAGCATGGCAAAAATGGGTAAGATAGCTTTATCAGTATACTGCAAGGTGATTTATAGTTAATATCTAAACATTCCTGAAGTGTGGCAAAAGTCCAGGACAAGTGTTTGTCCATATTTAATACTGAAGATATGCAAGTTAAACTTTTTTTTTTAATAAAACAGATTTAGTTGGTAGGGTAAGATTCCCTCTTTCAATAAAGCATTCAAGGAAAGAAAGATCTGACTGCACATATATACTTAATTTTACTTTACATCTTTCAACAAGGGGAGTGAGGCAAGCAATGACTACTGTAAGAATATAAAGGAAGAAAAACTGGAATGTGGACTAACAAACTGTTGAAAACTTCAGTGTAGAGAAGAAACTTTTTTTTTATTTGTACGGTTACTGTATGTTTTACCTCAACTGTTAAAAAGGAAAGTGTTAATGACCATTTTACTTCACAAAAGTAACAGTACAACGGATCATTCATTCCATGCGTTACATTCTCCTTCCAAAACACACACTTCAAACTTAATCAGATTTATGCAAGCATTTTTTCCAGTTATCTGCAGAGTATCAAATATTATAAACATACCCAAGAAACCAAGAATGCATAAGATGCATAGAAAATTTGGTTTATATGAGGTAATAACAGTAATCTTCTCCACAGTGAACGATATTACTTAGATACAGCAGAGTCATTTAGTGCTCAGAAAATAAATGAATGTGCTATTTTCAAATTTTGAACATCCTACTTTCACTGTCTGAGAAACAGCATAAAAGCAGGCTTTCCCACTCCATTCTCAGTAGGCATAGGAAAGGTGAAACAGGAAGGAAAAGGAAAAAACTACAGGGGAAGAAAAGAAAAAGGAAAATAAAAGAAAAAAAGCCAACAACATACTAACTGGCAGGACACAACCTGCCAGTCACAGAACACAGCATGGTAACTTAGTTTTCTGTCTACAGCTTCTACCCTCATCATCTCCTCTTATGGTCTGCCTCTCATTATTTTTACTCAGAAAATACCTCTAAAAAAGTGTATAATCTGTAAATGTTAAAACACAGGAAAGACATGGCTTCCTATCTATGGCTATTTGCAACATCTAAAGGCATCACTTTTATATATTATCATGGCTATTACTGACACTACTAGTACTAAGGTTCATCTGACTTCCAGTCAGAAAAATAGAAAAACAATTTAAAACACCACCGTGACAAACTCCAAATATGCATACATGTTAATTTTTCCCGTCTTTCATAGAAACCTCTCTGCTGTAATGTAGTAACAATACATAAATAATAATAATAATGATAAACAACAATTAATTAAAATTTGAAGAAAACAGTTTAAATCCAGAGTTTAAAGCTATGATTAATAGCTGCACACTATCACAGAGATCCTATCAGCTTCCATTAATGCATCGCTTCTCAAAATACATCTTGCCTTAAAGTTACTAGGGATCACTAGAAACCATTTTCCTTTTGTAACAGTACAAAGGAACCTGCATTTTAATACATAGTATTCTCCCCAGCTGAAAGTTTTAAAGTAGCTCTGTTTTCTTTTTGAGACTGAACAATCAATAACTTAGTACATTACTTCTTAAGTTAATATTGTGTTAATCTGAAGTTATTCATTAAGAAGTACCTCTGTAAGATAAGAGTGAAGCCACACATAAAATGTAATATATGAGCAAACAAATAATCAGTACACAAAGATAGGTGCTTCAAGCCCTGGAAGCAAACCTAGCAGTGGTTAGACTACTGCAGGGGAGAACAAGTCAGTTCTCAAGGAATACAGCAAAAATGCCTCAAGGCAAAAAGCAAAGACTGCTTTTAGACTAGCAATCTACAATTCCTCTGAGGGAGAAAAAGATGGATGACCTCTAGAATTACTATGTTCTTGTGTTTATTCAAATGCAGTAACTCTTTCAACTGATGATGCTGAGCTGATGAAGTAGAACATAAGCGAACTCTCAAAAGAGTTCAATAAGTCTTCCCCCCACAAAAAAAGGAAGAGTTTATAACAGGTAGGAAAGGGATGCAGAAGCTACTAGGAAACAGGATATAACAGATATGAACAGGCATGGCTTAATAGCTTCTCTAATTTTACCGAGAACTCAATTACTGAGAATTGTTTAGGGATGAAGGGCTGGTTTGTTTTTAACTTGTCACTTTGTGTCATGGCATTTGCAGTTTAGCAATTTGTCAAAATAAAGCTTATGCAAACATAAAACTGTTTGAACTCATTTTAATATTATAACTGATGATGATTGTTTTATACTAAAGCTGTTTGGTTTTTTGTTTGGTGTTTTTAAAAAAATCAAAACAGGCAATGAATTGTTTGCAGAAGTCCTTACCTCCTCTGTGGACTACGGTTTTGAGAGAACTCCGAATCACTGTCCTTTGACGTTGGAGAGCCCTTATATGTATAAAAAACGTCCTCCGTTTCAGTAATATAACTAATTTCGTTTGTAAGGTTATCTACAGATGAGTGTCGTGGTTTACGAATTTCATGACGTAGTCTAGGACTCCGCCTTAAAAATAAGGAACACAAACACAAGTTGGAAGATCAGAATAATTCATAAAACTTTGATAAAGTGAAATTTCTATCCTATTGCAATCTATGTCCTGAAATCTTCATGACAGGCCTACAGGTCTCACTTTAAATAATCATTTTTTAAACATTTTGTATGGTATACTAGGCAATCATACATTACTAGGTTCACTGCACTGAACTGATTTGATTTTCCCCCTGCCTCTAAAATGCTACCTGTATTGTTAAAGTTTTAATCATAGGATAATTCAGGTTGGAAGGGACCCCCTACGGAGGTCATCTAGTCCAACCTACTCCTCAAAGCAGGGCCAACTGAGGTCAGAGGAGGCTGCTTAAGGCTTTATCCAGTCAGATCTCAAAAAACTTGAAGGATGGAGACCGCACAGCTTCTCTAAGCAACCATTGCTCAGCTGTCCTTGTGATGAAGCAGTTTTTCATTATGTCCAGACAGAGCCTCTCTTGTTTCAACACATACCTGTTGCCTCATCCTTCCACCATGCAACAGTGAAGAACCTGGCCTCATCCTCTAGCTAGCCTCCTCCTAAGCATTGCCAGGCTGTTGTTAGGCATCTTGAAACCCTTTCTTCCCCAGGCTGGACAAATGCAGTTGTCTCAGCCTCTCCTCACAGGGTAAGTTGCTCCAGCCTCCTGACTACCTTGGTGGCTGGCGGCCTTTGCTGAGCTCACTCCAGTTTGTTAGCATCTTTCTTGTATTAGTGGACACAAAAGCAGCTGCAGCATTCTAATAAGGTCTAATGAATGCTGAGCAAAAGGGGGATAATCACCTCCCTTAATCTACTATCTATGCTTCTGTTAATACCGCCAGGTTGCTGTTGGACTTCTTTGCTGCCAGGGCACACCAGATAGCTCATGTACAGCTTGCTGCCTACAAAGATTACCATGTCCTTTTCCAGAGATTGCACCTCAGAAAATACTGTTGCACTGGGTTCTTCCTTTCCAGGACTTTGCATTTGTCTTCATTGAATTTCATACATTTCCTATTGGCCCATTTCTCCAGACTATCAAGGTCCCTTTGGATAGCAGCCCTGCCCCCAAACGTATTGACTCAGTTTGGTGTCGTCTGCAAACTTTATGAGCAAACACTCTATTGCGTCCTGCAGGTCATAAAGATGTTAAGCAGGACAGGTCCCAAGATAGATCCCTGCAGTACTCCACTTGTTACTGGCCTCCAGGTAGAGTACGACCCATTAACAACTGTCTGAATTGATGACGTCCCAATCATTCAACCTTTTTTTTTTTTTTTTTAAACCATCTTGTTGTCCACCCTTTCAGAACATAATGTCTTAACTTGGGTATAATATTTTGGCAGACAGTATCAAAAGTCTTGCTAAAGTTGAGGTAAGTGACACCCACTCTTCTCTTGTTATCATATATATATACTTAAACATTGTTATTCTGAAAATATATGTACACACTACATAATTATTCTGCTAGAGTACATACAATTAGAAAAGGTAGGAGGCTGGAAGGTATGGGAAAGGCTGAAACTGGATTTACCAATTAGGGGTAACAGGAGGTGATCGAGATGGAAGGCTTTTGGTCTCCAGATGCTCAACAGACAAAGATCGTCTCATAGATGGGTTCCAAACCATCCCACCTATAACTTTTCTGCAGTACTGGCTGTTTACAGACCTGAAAAGAAATTAAAAAACTATACGTGAATTATTTTGCATAGGAAACTTAAATGAACTAAAATACGCTTATGAAAGTCAATTTTATAATTGATGTGTTTTAAAGAGTCCCCTGTGCTTGTGCTTCCTTATTTATGCATTTGCATTCTCACAGAGCCATTTGCTGCCCTTCACTTGCAATAATAAACTGTTTGTTAATCCCTGCTACAATGCTAATCACAAGCCTGGGTAAAAATAATTTTTTCTGAGAGTTATTTTTAACCCAATTGTGTTAAGAAGATGGAGGGGAAAACAGGAAATTTGGTATGTCTTATCGGCACTGAACCATGGTTCAAATACAGGCAAAAGATTCTAGATGTTCCCTGTTAAAACTCTTAAAGGGGTAATAATTCACTAATGGCTTCACTGAGCACAAAACTACTTTAACCATCTACCTGCTGCCTCAGCAAATAAGAGCTACACCAGACCATTCTCTATTTCCAGAAGGAAACCACATTTGAGTGATGTGTTCCTTAGAGGAATAAACCATTAGAGAAAGATCTGACATGAAAAGGGGGATCTCCAAGTCTGGACTGCTTCTTGTGACAAGAACCTGACAAGATAAGGCTTGCATCAGAATCAGAACCTCAGCTAGGAAAGCAATAAAAATATCTTACTAGTGGAATTATACAGCATAATGAAATGTTTAAAGTAGATTGAAATTGAGATAAACTAACTTTTATGCATCTTTTCACACAGCATTCCACAAGACAAGCAGAGAGATAAGCTGCTCATCCTCAAGTTTACAGGCCTAGAATTTCTCATGGAAAAGAAGCAATTTATGAGTTACAGAGAAACCACCTTTGGCTCACTAAGTCCTGAGCTGTACATAATGGGTGGCTGGGATAGCAGAGTATGTGAGAACTTCACTATAGAGTGGAAATATCTCAGTTTTACATAGCATTAAAAAAAAAAAAAAAGTTGTTTATCCTGTGGACATTACTCATGCTAATATCAAACCTTAAGTATGCTTTGCATTGTACTGCTTTTTGTTTATACAAATAAAAGAGAAAAAGCAACCCAAAATTTTTTTTATATTCTGAAGTATTTTACGTATCTTGTTCATGATTTTAAAGCAAATTAATTCCTTCATCTTCTACATATGTACTTTTAAAGCTTCTCCCAGTTTAAAAAACAAAGAGGGAAAACTTAATATGAAGCGTCTACATGTCAAAATCAGTTATCCACGTATGTTTTTAAGCTTAGTAAACACAAAGTCCATGAACTCAGGAGAAGCTTTTGCCTGTATTATCCATTTTATTTCTGTAAGTCTTCTGAATACCAATGACAAGGCACCAACTTCTCTCGTCTTCTACAAAAACAAAGAGCTCTTTCAAAGAAGCCTTACATGGGTGGACCAGAAAGGGAGAGTGGAAAAAGAGGATGTATTACAAAAAATGCATCTTGAAGAATTCCACATATTTTGCATTAATCAGTTTTCCTTTTTTACAAGTGCCTGTACATGCATTTTCCAATGCAGGTGACTTTTGAGGTGCAACGTAACTCATGTGATGGAAGCCAGAGCCCTAACCCCTAATCCTAACCCCAAACCCCTAACCCTGACTGCAGAATCACACAATATATTCTCCAGATATTTCAGTTAAGTACATAACAAACAATCTCCTGAACTCCAAGTAGCTGCTCTTCAGATGCCAAATATGAGGATATTTCTCAGCAAACATACTGAGAAGCTGCTAATGCCTTTCTGGAAATGCGCTGTAATATCTTGAGGTGACAGTTCCTTGCTCCCGTCCATTACTGAGGTTATCCTTTGTGAAAAAATAGGTACATTTTTAGCTTTTCAGCAAGGAATGAGAATGCGCCTAGGACAGGTTATTCAGCATTCAGTCCAGAAACATTGAATGAACTTACCTCTCAGAACCTGGGAGATTGTGATTCAGCCTGCCCTTAGAATAAGGCTTACAGGCAATTTATACAACTCAGCAGCCTAATTTAAATGGAATTCCACTAGTACCTTAAGCTAAGAGAATCTAGAAGGGCACAGAGATGTGCAAATAAGAAATTGTACTAAAGGGTTGCAAGAGTTCAACTATTTGAACTAATGCAATAAATGCTAGGATATCTGCCTCCCATGAGCGTAAAAGAACATAGCACAAGAAAGCCACAAATTCTAGAGGAAAACTTGTGATACTTGAGGTGGTAAAACCTGAATGTAACCCCCTTCAAAGCTGACAAAAGTTGGATGAAAAGAATTATTGAAGACAAGTCAATCTTAAAACCTCCAGGGTTGTATGGTGTGGTTTGTGGGGTTTTTATGTGCACTTTTGGTTTTACGGGGGTTTTTTGTTTGTTTGTTTGACTCAATGCAAATATTTCCTCCCTTTCATAAGAGAGAAGGCAGAATCCCTTTTTTGTTGTGTAGCTTCCACATGAGCTCAGAGCCATCCTTGAAAAGGAATGTGGAAGCTCATGTTGTCTCTTACAACATTCCACAATCACAAACAAGTAGGAAAGTAAAAATTTTCAATATGACAGATGACTTCAGAAGTGACTTGTTCACACCTTTTCTTAAATCTTTTGAGAAAATAGTTTGCTGAATGACAGTGACCAAGTTGATAGGAACTACTGAAAGTCTTCCAAAATTACTGTTGCTTCTTATGTACTTTAGCAGTCTCTGATCGTAAAGGTTGCCGAGTCATTTCTGCCTCATGTAGATTCTAAATTTCACACTTGTTGCTGGCATAAATATGGGCATAGAATGCATTAGTACAGAGCTGATGGAAGATATCACAATGAACAGTTCTCCTTAGAGATTCCATAAGAGCCTAAATAAGCAATTCACCAGAGATAATGCCTCAGAACATGAAATTACTTGACAAGGAGTCTTTCTTAGTAACTCAGTTCAACAACGAGAACTATCCTGCATGCTACAGGTTATTAAGAAATTGTAACAGTAAAATTTGTCAAAAATCAAATGTTTGGTAAAAATTGGAATGATACTGAACTGGTACCCTTTGGAACTCATACTGTTTTCTTTCTTAATATTACAAGGGCTGTGCAATGCCTCTGTGTGCATGTGTATATACAAGCATCCGAATTTTGAATCTGTTTGCAAATTTGACAGAAATAAAGGACTCCAGGACGTAACAATCCCACAAGCTTTGAGAAAGTCACCTCCTCAAGATCTTCACTATAGGAAGAACAAGTTCATTATCACTCCATAGCGGAGCTAATTCTCAAAATACAGATCTGCAAAATGTTAGAAAATTAGATTACTGTCGTACAACTACTTGTTTTCACTTGCTTCAGCTATGATCTAATACCAGGTGAAAATATGGAATTCCACTCCAGCAGAAAACATAACATTTTATCAGCCTTCTTACTGTTGGACAGCCCTTATGGGTTAACTGCTTCATTTACAAGCAATACTAGTCCACTTGGTATGAATTTCTGCAGTGTCTGAAGAGACAGGACAGCATGAAAAGCCAGCCAGCCACAAAAGTCTGGGAAGCTACTTGAAGTATGATGACATAATTCAAAAGTTGAAGCTTATCCAAATAGGAAAGAGAGAATCAGTCCAAAATTAAATGTAAAGTTAAACTGTTACAGGAACACACTGCAAAAAACCCACACAGCCACAAACACACCACCACAAAAAAACCCCCCCCCCGCCCAAAACCCCCCCAGCCACAAACAAAAAGAAAACAGTAAAATACTTCTTCAAAGATCATCAGAACAAGCAGGTTTCTGAGAGAGTCTACAGAGACCACAGATGACCAAATGACCAAAGAACCCTCCAAAATCTCACATTCAGAGAAGATAATGACATAAGACTTTCTTTTTCATGACAGAA
>NW_009188456.1:30742-40054 GCF_000690835.1 Fulmarus glacialis | reverse complement strand
GAGGAGGGGTGGGGAGGGGTGGGAGTAGGGACAGGACACAGACTAGATGATGATGACACATAACATGACACATCTGTAGCTGAACTGCTGATAAATGAAACAGAACAAATCAACATAATGAAAAATCACTGGGACTGATACTTATAAAAAAAATCTAAAAGCCTCTAAGATGAAACAGCAGAACTACTTGAGTATAACTTTAAACTAGTGGTTTAATCTACTCAAGATTTCAAAAAGACATTTGACAACATCCTTTAAACCCATAAAGAAACTAAGGAGCTAGGGAATAGGGTCCTCACTTGGAGGAATTACCTGTTCACTTGTGACATAAAAGAGAATAGGAAAAAATGTTTTAGATTTATAGTGAAAAAAGGTCAGCAATGAAGTCTTAGAGGGGTATCTGTTGGGGGCTCTTCTGTTCAACATATTCACTAGTGATCTAGAGAAAAGAGTGAACGAAGTTTGCTGAAGATATTAGTGACACAGATATTAGTGACACAGGATGGCAAAAATAAAGGTCAATTGTGAAGAAATGCAGAAGGACGTTACAACGTGAAGTGACTAGATGATAAACTGGCAGATGAAGTTTGATGATGATAAGGCCCAGTTGGTGCATATGGGAAGGAACAATCCCAACTTCATACAGCAAAATGACAGGCTCTGAAGTATTACTTTTGGGGAACTAGATCTTAGACACCACTATGAAACTACCAGCTCCATGGCTAGCAGAACCCAACGAGGCAAATAAAAGGTTAGAAGTGTCACAAAACTGGTATCTTGAATACTTGGATGGAACAAAGTTTTTCATCTTGATGTCAGTAATAAGTGGTTGGTATGACACACTCCAGAAATTACTCTAACATATTAAACAGAGTGTGTATATGGCACTAAGGGGTAAACAGTTCAAAATAAATCTGTTCTGCAAATTCTCTTATTGGATCATTAGCTACATGACATTTTTACTTTCTAGTGTTTTTATATCTCAAACTGAAACAGCAAGTTGAAACAATACCAGTAAAACATACTTATATTCAAATACCTTTTTAGGAAATTATAAGAAAAGTTCTATTGTAATGACACCATGCTGCAGAAACTGAAACCACAGCTATATAACTTGTCAAATGGTTCACATACAGACTGGGACACATCTGTGGGCAGAACTGAACTTTGCCACTCCAACTTGAGCTATCACTGATACAAATCCTCCCGTTCCCATCACAAAGCAAAACATGCTTTCACACAATACTTACTTTGCTGGATTTCTAGAACCCAGGGTCCAATAATGTGACAATATCTTTTTTTCATGAGGTAGTGACTTCTTTGCCTGAAAAAATGTGTGATGCTCTACACAAGATTTCCATAGATTTTTGCATGCTCTGTAATTTAACATGTTGAAGGCAACAATATGCTCTCTGGATTCATTCTGTAATGGTAGGAAATACCATGTTTCAATATATACAAGCAGATCAAACACAGTAAACAAGCTCATAAAACAACAACAAAAAGCATTTAGGAAAACAAAAAAATCAGCTATAGTAGATTTTGAGCTGGAGATGGCCAAAATAGCCCCATGACTTTATGAAATACTAAAATGGACACTTTAAAGGTTTAAGCAATACTGAAAAATTAAGTTTTTCAACTCCTAATCCTTACAGTGTTAATGAAATATTTAAGTCTAGAGTGGTAAAGATTTTGTATATACGAGCGTAATATTAAACAGCTAAATATAGTTTCAGGTTTCCAGTCAGATCTTGATCTCCTATGATAAAACTCTTTTTAACAGTCCATTAAGGGTGCAATGTAGAAAGGAAAAAACCCACTCAATCTTTGAATTCCAACTCTTCACATACGGCTTCAATTCAATAATGTTCTTTCAATAGCCATAGTATGCAAAAAAGCATCTGCTTGATAGTCTTTTAGAAGATACTAACAGTGATCCATCTTGAGGGAAAGAAAATAGCTATGATGGGACTGAAGTTGCTGCTACTGCTGTTCAAATCCAGTCCTGCTTTCTGGATAATAACATGAGGCCACAATGAGGACAGCAAAAGGAAACAGAATACAAAGCTTGTGCGCCTTGGTGCAAACTCTTACTTGTAACTTCAGTGCCAAAGTGCCAGTGAAACACAGGTGTAACACAATTGTGCCACCCTCGTTTATGCCCTCGCCAACTGTAGCACTTGTTGAGCTATTTCAGATCCCAAGAGAGTTTTGCACAAGATATAGCTTTGGTTAGTTAATATAGATATTGATGCAAAGCAAGTGCAATGAAGAATACAGCAAAGAGAAGAAAGGAAGATAACATGAGACCTGAGCTAATTGCTATCACAGCTCAGCACTTCAGTGAACAAAAGGAATTTTTTGATTTCATCTCTCATCTTTTCCAGCTGCTCTGAATTATGACTGAATTTTGACACCTCAGCATACAATTAGGCAGGCAACCATCTCAGTAAAGCTCTCCTTCTAGCTCATACTTTGAAGAAAGTCAGGATTTGGGTTGCAAAGCCTTTTCATTAAAGGACTCAAAGACCTAATAAAGCTCTTCCTTATGCTGTCCAGCAAGAAATAGTCCCAGCTGGATAACACCTTGATTTCTAGTCGCCGTCGTCCTTTTGTTTGTTCACAACAACGATCCTACTGGGAAGTAACTACACACCATTTTGGCTGGAATAATCAACCTGTTTTTCTTGTATTCTTTTTATTTCTAGGCAACATTTTACAAATGCCATGTATCAGAGATCAATGCCACATTCTGCAAGTCACTTTATGACTAGTTCAGAGAATCTGTGACTGAAGTCACTATTTTAGAAAACCAACGTGAATCTCAAGAGAAAGATAAAAAGGATTTGCCCCTTGATTGTACATAGGCACTGCAAAACATTAACTGATTGCAATCTTTCAGGCATGTTTTACCTATATCTATGAAAACATTTAAAAAAATTTTTTTTTTTCCTTAAGAAGTACGGTTTGTTATTTGAGCCTCATGCACACTAGAACCAATTCATCTTTGTCAGTTCACCACAGTTGCTTCTAATTAGCTTATATAAAATAAAGTATGCAAGCATAGTGAAATTTTAACTCAGAATTTCTTGCAATATAAAAAGCATACATCACTTAAAGATTTAACACCAAATGGCATTTCTTACATACCCTCTGTTGGCTGAATACCACTTGAAGCATTTTACACTACTCCAGAAGACAAATAAAAGGAAGTGTATAGTTATTTTTGTCAGCCTAGAATACTGGTCTTTCAGTTGCTATAAGAATTAGATGATCCAAACATCTCAATTATACTGAAAAGCCATAGTGTAAAGATAAGGAATTAAGTATATCTAATATTCTGCTTTTAAATTTATTTAAATTTAAGGTTTGAAAAGAGTAATGAATCTTGCTCTCTAAGCCACAAGTACGTTCCTCCTAACCGTTGTCACAGAACCTTCTTAACAGCTTCTAAGTGGGCTAGAAGTTTAACTATAGGATACTTATACTAGGATAAATACTTCCAGAAGTTTCAGAAAAACGTAGTCAATATTTAAATTAACAAAATCTTTTGTTAACAAAACCATATGGCTCACTAATAGGCCACCTTGCAAGTCATGCTATTAAATTGATGCACCATTTTAAATATGAAGAGCGTTCTAGCGGGAACCAAGGATCTAGTGCCTATCATACTTTTCAACTCAAGTTCCAAAAGAATGGTATTTTAATTGTTATCAAGAAATGAGGATTAGAGAAATTTGTGACCATTAAGCTAAAGGGTACAATTCTCAATAGGTAAAGTGAGTCTCTTGCTATTTCAGCATCAGGGAAGAACTTTGATCAGATATATGCCTATTCCATTCACAGAGAATTTAAAAGTATCTACAGCATAGCAAGTAAAAACATATTTTAATACGCAGAAAATGAAGTTGTTTTTAAGCACTAGACAAACACACTGGATTTTAATTGCTGGAAGCTTTAAAATGTTGAATGTAAACCAGCATAGTTCCTATTCCTACCTTAAATATTGCACCCTTCATTAAGTCTACATATCATGAGCTTTTATAGCATCAGACATTCACTGATTCAGTCTTGCTCCTCAGTCCTTATGCAGCTCTTCAGTAGAAACAGAAATATTGCATACTTCCACCAAGTAGCTAATCAACCAACTGAAGCAGTGGGAGGGTAAAAGAGGAGATGAGTAGCAGGGAGACAGTGAGATAAGGTAAGTTGAGTCTTCAGAACAGGGGCATAAGGAAAGAAAAAAGGAGTAAGATAAATAAGGAGAATAAATCAATGAAACATGGTACACCCCAGATGACTGCAAATTCATAGCCTTTGAGAACTTTCTGTAGATTTTTGCAAAGAAATCTACATGCCATACAAAACCCTGAAATGTTATAGCACTGTCACCATCTTTAGTAAAATTTTGCCTACTAATATGTAGAATCTGCTCTGCTTTCCCCACCTTCTTCCACCTTCCTTACTTTCAGCCTCATTTACCTATTCACTCCTGCGCTTCCTAGCAAAAATCTGATAAATCCAAAGACCGACGTGACCTCAGTCATCTGCCCTCACAAACCCCTCAAGCAAGCCACCATTCTGGAGAAAACCCCTGGTAGTCCAGCTGCCCCCTCACTCCCATTGCACTGCGACAGCAAGCTTTTCAAAGCAGTAACACTGAAGTCCTGCAGGCATGCAGACTTGCTGCCCTAAATTTCAGGCACAGGGGGCTAACTGACAAGGATGGATATGTTTGGAGATTTAATAGCACACCTGGTCTGCTTTTTCATATCTACTGAGAAAAAGTAAAAAGGTCATGCGGTTGGCCTTATTTTTCCTACAGTTCTGTAGCTCTTTAAGCACGATACAGTGTGCATTACTGTAATCTCAGTGGGTTATGAAATAAAGAACTATGATCACTTAAGAGGAGATTAGTCAAAAGAATCAAGGGCCTTGAATTGTCAGCATTTAACAAAAGCTTAATCGAACAAATTTCAGTAATGCTGCCCTCTTCAAAGGTGACACAAGTTTCCAGAAAAAGAAATTCAACTTTTGAAAGCAGTAAAGTCTTTATGCAATAAACACACATATTTTACAAGATCTTTGAGTCCAGCGACTGTTATATATTGACACTTTATTTCTCCACATTCCAAAAAAACTGTAAGCATGCTCATTTTACTATCCACTATCTATTTACTAACCACTCTGAGTTCTGTTCCTACATTTATTCTCATGGACACATTTGGAAATTGCTGTCAACTGCCAATATTTGTATACTTGAAGATATTTCAAATTTAGTAAGATTCCTTACCAGTGAATTTTTAATCCTCAGACCTAGAAGAAGGTAATACTTGTGAGTGTCATACAATTACACCAAGTGTAATACAAATACAATTACACTCACAAGCGAGTAGAATGGTTTGCCAACCACTCATTTCTTCATACAGTGAAATATACTTGAACAGACTGAGACAAGTTTACATATAAACAATATATTTAGAAACTTACAGCTTGCAGAAAACTTAAGACTGCTCTATGGTGGGTTAGGACACACTCTCTCAAAAGAGAAAACAGTTTCATTTGTGCATCTATGTGTGTAAGCATTAGTGCAGTAACACTATCTCTAGATACTAACTTTGTTTACGCAAGAGCCCTGAGAATTAAGAATGTGTACATATATGCACGCTCCTCAAATTTGGGAGATACCCACCAAATTGGAGGGGGCGGTGGGAGAAAAAAGAAAAGATGAAAATACTCTCCCTTTGGGGTAAAAAAAGCCTCCCTATCTATTTGTGTTCAGCAGACCCTCTAATCGATGAGGGTCAAGAGGTCTTGTAACACAGCTCCTAGCAGTTTAAGAACTCATTTACTACAAGAGCCTTCGTAAAGTTTAGGTAACACTTAAGTTAACACTTACCTTCTGCTATCTGAGTTCTGTCCTCAACTGAATTAAAATATCTATGTATCTGCTGGTCACTAATTTCCATATTTTTTCCTGTCATATTAAATATTCTCCTCTCTTCCTCAAATGTGTTCATATTGTGGCAATACCATACTGTAATCAAGATTTTTTTTTCTATTAAATAGCTTAATATTACAACCATTCTGCAAAAAGCACACACCATTATGAAGACTACTCTTAAATTTTCTATTGTACATCAGTTTTGTCAACTAGCTTTACATATTTTGCCAATGTCTAAAGTGCTCCACGTTATAAACAGCAGGAGATGCACTATCCCCCTTTCCAACCTCATGTCCTTCAGCTGCAGACCTGTTCTTTTCTCCAGGTACCTTCCTTTCTTCCAGAACTCTGAGCCTCATAAGCAGCTGTTTAGCAGATTCACTGCAGTGAGGCACTCTACTAGGCAGGGAGAGCATCAAAGAAAAGAGCAGCAGATGCTGGCAAGAAGAGGGGAATATGCTAGGTTACAAAATACTGGAGAAAGGATGAAGATCTGCATTCCCCCCAAGTCTCCAGGGGAGAAGAAACCTGCATGAGTAAGATCTAGTCCAACAGACTGAATGTGAAAAGATTCCATGCTGGAAAGGAAACAAAAATGGGAAACAGAGCAAGCATAAAAGGACCACAATAGCAAGGGCAAGTTAACAAAACAGAATTTCAAAGGAAAGTTAACAAAACAGAGTCTTTTGTTGTCTTAACATTGAAGGAAAAAAAAAAAAATTGAACGTGAACACTTGAGCAAAACAAAATGAAATGAGTACTTACATGTTTTTGCCGTTGTTGTATAAAAAACTTTTTCCTTTTAAAGGAAATTTTTAATATGTTCACCCTAAAAGAAAGAAACAGACTATGAAATGCTAAACAATGTTTAGAGGGAAAAAAACAATGAAAAATAATACTGTGTACAGCAGCCAAAAAGATTATAGCTGTTAAATATTCAATAAATAATATGCAGCCATCTCCTGTGTTGAGTGGCAAATAGGTGTCAAGAAACTCAAAGCAAAAATTTTAGCTAAGGAAAGGTCTTTTAAAAATTGAGATTCTTCCTCATTTACTCTTTAAATAGCTCACATAGCAATTCTCTCCCACCAAATCTATTCTTGCAGCAAAAACTTGATGACATCCTTTACCAAGCCGCACAAATGTTAAATGTGCCAAGTTTGTATAACTTAAGAATCATACGACAACTGTGACTAAAGGAACAAAATTTAAGACCCTACTGACACAACAAGATTGGTCATACAACATCTGAAATTTCCCAGAGACTTCACAGATTTGGCTTCATAATGTGAAAAATATCATGTACTTGTATTAATAACAAACATTGTAGTTAAAATCATAATTGCAGAAGGATGAAAACTAAGAATGAGTGTTAATATATTTTTCACTTCAATTATTAACATTGCTGAATAATTTATGTGGTAATTTCACACAGAACTGAACACCTCTTTTCTATATATACACAGGATGAATAAAGATTTTCTAAGGTAAGGATTACAGTTGGAATTGGTGCTCAAGTAATTTTCATTTTAATAATATGCTTACCAGTTTTGCTAAATTAAACAAACTTCTAGGTACCCACGCACCTTCCTACAGCAAAACAATACTTGTCTAAAATACCTAAATTTTCTCTACAATACTTCTACTTCAATAACTGAAAACTTACACATTTAGGAAAAAGGAATCTATGTATCAGCTAGAATCATATGGATGCCTTGGGAAAACTATTTAAGGTCTGATTAAGTTATATCTGCCTGGAAAAACACCATCTACATGCCATGAAAGGGTTTTGGAAGGTTGCTGCTAAAAGTCTCAGAATATTCTCATCAACTGATAATGTTTCACAGCACCTTGGATCTCATCAGGTATTAGCTATATTGAAGACCATCTCAGTTCTTACCACAGTTTTTGCATCACTCCCAGCAAGTGGGACAATGGCATATCATTCATTCCCCACTGCCCATGAGAGACATGTACTTTAATTATAGAGCAACGTTCCTCATTCGTATATTTGCCAGTTACAAACAAGAAAGGTAGCAGAAGGAATAAATCCCCCCTCCTTCACAAAAGGTGGAAAAACTGAATGTGTGTCCATGTCTGAAAATGCTTTTCTCCATCTATTACAGAACCACAAAGAAACAGGAATTTCATTCACAACATTCTTTGGCGACCAGGTAAATTGTTGTGCAGGTTACTACAAAGTTTAAATCATATCTACCTCTCCTGTCAGGTCAACTTTGAAATACTTGTGCCATTTGACTTGCTACCTCAAATGGTAATTATCTGTACTGCTGATCTAAAAGTTCTGGATTCTGAACTTCCTGATAAGTCATTTAAACTTTCAGTTGCATTTACCGAGATGCAACTCATTTATATATAAACCCTTTCTTAATCCTGGTGCTACTCCGCCTGAACTAGTACCATGGATCAATTTTTGCGCTTCTGCTTCTTTCCTAACACATTTCTTGACTTAGATTAAACTTCAACAAATAAGTTTGAGTCATTCTCAGCTTACACAGTCACTGGCATGGTCTGTTTTTAACCTAATGTAGAGCCAGCAGAAATGCAGGACACAGAAATCTAACCTTGCAGACTACGCAAAAACCCCTCCACCCAGCAAAGTAGCCAACATCCAAAAATACCAAAACTCTCTCAATCCCTCCCTCTTTTTCCTGTTCCCTTTTTTTTTTTTTAAAAAAAACAAAACAAAACAAAACATGATTCACTGCATGACCACATAATCACTTCAAGTCAAATCAGGGCTTTAAGTCTCCTTACTTTGACTTTCCTTTAAGTAGAGCATCCCTCTCAATTCCATTCATTCTTCTTAAAGTACAACTAAACCTATTTAATTCAGTGACAAAGAATACTTGCTAATCTGGCAGTTTTATTTAACATTAACTAAAAATCATTTGCAATGTTACGCCTACAAGTTGAATGAATGTTCGCCTATAGCACAATCTACAAAAAATCCAAGAGATTAAGGTATCAAAGGATTTAGATCTAACAAGTACTTGAAGATGCCACATCTAAACCATGATTTGAATAGAATGCAGTTATTCTTATTCTAACTGGTGACTCAGCTGCCCTTATCACTCACCAATAATCTGTCCAGTGACTATGCAACATTCACAAATGATTAAATTTCATGGTTTACTTGTAAAACGCCCAATACTTGTAGCATATTAATAATGATACATCTTTGGGGTCCTGCCTTCCTATCATTCACAAGGGTCAAAATATATTCGTCACTTAGTGGGCAACAGAATTATTCATTTCTGATCAAATTGGCAGTTCTGTCCTAGCACTTAGTACTAACAGCTGGTATTTTTGACTTGAAGCAAAAATGTTTTTATTGCTGAAAGTCT
>NW_009188456.1:29518-30728 GCF_000690835.1 Fulmarus glacialis | reverse complement strand
AGCAGGAAAGGTTCTGTCAAATTTGCTATGTAAGACTCTGTCGAGTTGTTTTCTAAATTTTAACTAGCAACGCAGAATACATTCCTCTAGCCATTTCTCTGAAGTTTTCAAAGCAAAGAAACTGCATACACTGAATAGCATTTAATACACAACCTTAATTGCTGCTAATGTAGACAGTGCTTGTATGTTTTTGCCATTAAGATTATATTTTACTTGCAAAATGAATTTGGAAATAATCACAAAACAGTTGAGGACCTCCAAGAATAACTTTCCAGACCACATAAAATACTGCATTAAATCCAGAGTTATTTTTTAAACCTGCCTTGACTTGCATTGCCTCTGACTGATCAGTCGGCTTCTTACGTAGGTTGCTTTGATTGAAAATCCTCCTTTTGCCAAGGCAGTACTCTCTCACTGCCTCTGTTCCTGAAAACTTTTGGTCCCCTTTGACTACTACCATATGGCATAGTTGTATTGTTGTCACCCACTAATGCTGCACAGTATTTTTTTTTGCTTTGATGGTGTTTGCTGCCACCTTGAGTTCTACCACGTTTATGGTGAAGCTTGCTTAGCCGGTAGGAAAAAATACTTACTACAAATGATGTTACATAAAAAGCCTAAATACTATTTCAATTATCTGAATTGAAATTATCTTGCATTCTCAGGCATATACTGTTCTGTAAGGAATGTCCTTACCTGCACACCTTCAGCCCAACCAAGATACATTAAAACTCCAGGCATTACAGAAATATATCCTGCTTTGAGGTCTAAAAAGAAATTGAAAAAGTGTACACTACAAATACAGCACAGGCTAGTCTGCTCCAGTAACTTTCCTTGTTTGCTTGTTTTCGGGGGGCAGGGAATGGACACCATTCCTGCATGAAGAATTATGACTAACTCATTCAAGAAGCCAGAAATAAAATATCAAAAATTTATCCCCTATGTAGTGAGTTTTTGCTCCTTTCAAGGAGAAGGTATTTTTAGAGAGAGAGTAGGAAAGCTTGGAACAATTGCATTAGCTGTCAGCAAAAATATTGCTGCCTAAACCTCATATTTTAGGGTGGAAATTATTTTAACTGAAAAATCTGTGGGTTTTTTTCCCTCCGCTTCTTTTTATAAATGAGACTAGGTTTTTGTAAATGATGTTTTAGCATTTGTGTTTTATTCCTCTGTGCTCTCCAGGAGTAAAAGTAGCACAGGAAGTCCTGTC
>NW_009188456.1:0-29500 GCF_000690835.1 Fulmarus glacialis | reverse complement strand
TCCCTTCCCTAAAAATCATATAGTCCTGGCTTTTAAAATGCCATCACTATGGTTTCCAGGATTACTATTATCCATTCATACCTTAGGTCACTAAGTCAGCACAACAAGACTTGCAGAAGACAGAAAATGTGCCTCCAGCTGGCAGTTTTTAAAATCTGCAGCTGTTTAAAGAAGCCGAGATTGACACATGAAAGGGCAGAGCTCAGGGCAAAAAGATGAAAGATAAAATTCTTTTATGCTTTAGTGTGCCTTAGAGATGGAAAAATACAAGATGTCACTGTGCTGTATGAGAGCATTATTGACATACATTTAGGACGGTTACAGTGCATCCAAGTGAGTTGAAAGACAACTCAATGCAAAGAAAAAGAAAAATCCAGAGACTGTGCAGTGTATTTTCCACTAAAAATGAATTGAAATGTACTTTATTGCTTTCCCATAGGAAATACCTGTTAGGTTGGATTCTATAATTAAAGGATGGAATAACTCGAGTATTTAAGGAATATTGCTAAGCAGCACCTTTTTATATAATTAAAGAGCAAAAACCAAGTACAACCCATTAGAATGCACTTTTCTGTCATGATTAAGAAAACGTTCTCCAGAAAAACTGTTACAAATTATATGAGGAAATTACACATAACATGATAAAGCTAAACTTCATCAAGTATACAAAACAAATTCATACTTATTTTAAAAAAGAAAGACTGGGAAAAATTCTTTCTGATCCAATCCAAAAACCTTAAGGAAAGGCCCAGCCTCCATATAATTTTTAGTATGGTATAAATAACAAAGCCCACAAATACTATAAATTATTATATCTTAACTAATTTCTAATGTCATTCTCATTAGACATCTTGTGCACATTGCTTCTTCGTAGAGATTATTTTCTACAGCACTATCATGCATTCTAATGTTTTCAGTATCACAGAATAATGCCAAGGTCTCTCCCCTGGAGACTCCAGAACTTGTTAACATTATATAGCCTTGTTTGATGACATTTAAAAATTTGTCTAAATTATATTATCCTAGTTCCAGTAAATCTGAAACTCCAAATAACTCATTTTATATTTCTCTTCTGAGAAGCAAATACCTTCTTGCTGAATGACAGGATAAAATGATCAGACCATTAGCAGTTGAGCTTTACTAGTGATACTGATTTTAAAAAAAAGACATTATTGGGTATAAGAGCAGCAAATCTCTAAGACCACAGGGTTGTCCTAATAATCTCCTAAACTGAGACCTGTATGTGAATTAACTTGATCAAGACTTCACACAGTGCAAGGAGTCCAACAGTCTTAGAGAATTAAAAGGCTAGGCAACAGGTTTCATTTTTATCTCAATGCAAGGAAATATCATGACACCTCATAAAGAACAAATTTATGTATTGTAGGCTTCTTTGGAATAAATGTTAAAGCAAATGGAAATAATATTGAAAAGACCAGATGTATTTCTTTACTAGTAAAGGAATTTACCAGGGATAGAAGCTTGTGCAGATGAGTTTTCTATATACTGCAATTCCACCGGATGCAATCCCAATCATGAGATCTAGATTATGAAGATCCTGGAAAAGAAAAATACTGTAAGAACACAGATACAGTTTGTATCATTCCCATTTATCTACTGACAAATTCATTTTCAAGTTTGCTATACTTAAATTGCTACTCTGAAGCAAAAATTCAATCATATATTTGGATGTTTTTTCTCATGCATCTCTCTCCTTCAATGTAATCTACTAGGTATTATAAACTACCAGTCATTAAAACAAGTTGTTACGTTCATCTTACTACACTAGGTATTCTTTAGGTCAGTATCAGACTAAAGTTTCAAGTCCAGCCTTACTAATTTAACCATGGGAAAGAAGTTGAAGTACTTCCCAAGATCAGTCAGGTAAATGTCACAGAATTTTGGGAACTGAACACAAGTGTCCTGATTCTCAGCTGTTTAAAAAGACAAAGGAAATAATTCCTTTTTTTTTCCAAAAAGGTCTCACCAACAAAGACTGGGCAGGAGGTGACCACGATTCTGCATATGAGAATATGCTAGAGGAATGTACATGTGTACCTGAACATTTGATACACTAAACTGAATCCATTGTTAACTAAAACAAAAACCATGCATTAGCTTAACACGCTCAACTGGAAAAATGCATCCATAGATTTACAATCCTTTATATGTATTGAGATACTCAAGAGGAAACACTTGTTTATGTATAAGCAAACACTTGAGTTAAAAGAAGCAAAAGGGGGAGGGAGGATGCTGAATAGTCAATTTAAGTCTAAACCCAAACTGATGTTACAAAAGTTACAAATCTTGGCTTCCTACTTCTCTGTGATCAACACATACTAATACATTATTACACAAATTTCAGAGCTGAACACATGCATAAATCTACACGTAAGTATAGAACCCATTGGTTAAAACATCAGGTTTGACTCAAAAGTAGTTCACTATTTTGTAAAGGATGGCCACGGGTAATGGATTCTCTTAAAGCCTTCAGTAGCTTAGCTGCTCCTCTAGATGGTACTCTGTGCTCAGTTAATACAGTTTTCTTGTACGTCCAATCCCAATTTCTTTGTATTAGTAAGGTACAGAAGAAAAGAACAGACAGCATGTGCTCTAACAATACTGTGGAAAGCCTACAATAAATCCTTTAAAAATAGTTGAATATGAATGAATGAAGCTGAACCTAATTTGTAACGTGATTTACAAACCTCCAGTGAAATACCACAGCAGTGCGTAGAGAATGAACATAACCTATTTAATACATAGTGCATTAACACTGAATACTGATGAGAGGAATACCAGTCCTATCTCTGAGAGTATAATAAAAGAAAATCGTTAGATAGGTAGCAGTCCAAACACACTTAACATCAAGGTAGCCCAGAATCAGCTGAAATTATTAATAATTCTCAGCTATCTGCTGCCCCCCTTTGCCAAGAACTGCTGCGAGAGGAGCTGGTTGAATCTCCATCAGAAGAAGCTCCCGAGCTGTCAGTTCATGCCAGCATATTACAGGAATCCAGAACTGACACCACTTTATTTTAATACTTGGGGAGAAAACTGAGGCATTTCAGGAGATGAATTGCATGTAATTTAGCTGCCCCTGCCATGAAACAGCCAACCTAAAGCAGGGCAGAAATCTGTATTATTAGCACTTGGAGCTTACTCCAGGTTCCTGCTTTTAAAAATCAATGCTGTGAAGAAAAAAGAGCTTTAGGAAAAAAAGCTGAAAACCTGATTTAGCAGAAATAAAGGATTAGCTAAACACTTGATAGGGATTAATTAGGCTAAACTACTTTATTTTTTCTGGGAGCTTTGTCAGAACAAAGTTCATTCCCCACTCCCGTCTGCCCCAGTCCAAAACCTCCCATGCTATTTGTTATAATGAATTCTCTCAAACCTAAAAAATCTGAAAACAAGATTTTGGACTAGCATAAAGAAAGAGGGTCTCCCAAAAGAAAGATGATGTAGATGTGCAGTTATTTCCCTTTCAAAACATCTATGCTGTTAAACTGCACAACCAAGAAATAACATGTGTATACTTTGCTTTTTACCTGTTTCTTTATAGAGGTAATCATCAAAAAAAATTATAAAGATAAAAATGATCATGCCAGGCATCTAGCTAGTTAAATACTGATTCACATTTGATTTCATTTACAAGTACCATCTGTTTTTTTGTAGATATAGAAACAATATTGATTCTACAAATTTCCTATTTTCGTCTCTCTGAAAAATAATGAAAGATGAGTTAACATCAGACTAAACATTTAGCAGATGAGATAGTGGTCCAGAGTCAAAAGTAGATTAGGAATTCAAGAAATCTCAATACAGTTTTAAAGTATTGAATTCACTCTCCTGCGTTTCTTAATACTACACCATTTTTGAATCCTACAATTTCAGCAGTTCAGATTTATCCTCAGAGAAAAGCTGAAGTGTTTGCAGATGAAAACTGAGCTCATGGAAGTTTCATGTTTAGCAAGTTGCTAAAAAGAAAGCTCATACATGACTTCTGCAAAATATTTTACTTTGTAGCATCAAACATTAAAATTAAGAAAACTAGATATTCATCTGTTCTTCATGAAACATTATCCAAAAGTATCTCACTCTCAACCACCGGTACAGGAGCATCAGCTTCTTTTGGCCATGAGTATAAAAGCCAGGTGTTCTTCTGCCATATACAATCTAAGAGGACTAAGACTATTTTAGCAGCAAAGACCTGAATCATAAGGATCCACAGAGATAAAGCCTTTCAAAAAGCCACAGTTTAACCAGTCCCCGCTAGATCTGTTCAAAGCACTGGGATCTGACAAAACTGAAGGGGTGATTTAAGAGCAGTACTAAGTGGGGGGAGGATATCAGGAGGCATGGCAAACATCCCTGCCAAAGCTCGGGTATAACGTTGTAGCCTCTGTGAAGAAGGGGGGGTGTATCTAACCTTTACAACAAACTTCAGAAATAGACTGTTTAAAACTTCAGAAAAGTGTAATTTACAGCCAACATGGGCTACCAGATGAGACCAAATGTTGAGGAGTATTCTTCTGCAGGACTGCTGCAGCACAGGCAAAGCACTCAGCAAATGGAAGGCTATCTACTAGAAGACAATGCCGAGAACGTCCACTCTGATATAATCCAGTGCTGTCACTTTTCCTGTGGCCTTCAGGAGCATAATCAATGATAACATGTTGGTTGAAAGGCTTGCCGCATGGCATTCAGTCCAAACGACAACTTGTAACCAATGTTTTGGAAGCACAAAACTCCAGAGACAACCAATCACACCTCTACTAATAACCCCCCTTCTTAGCTTCCAGTGATTTACAGCTAGAGGATTTCCTGGATCAGAAGCTTTTTGTATGTTTAATGGACTCCAGTGAATCATTCTTCCACTGAACCGTCTAACTGCTCTTGATACCTATTTCACCTTGGTCACCCATTAAAATAGCAGTAATCCCCACAGTTCAATAGCAGCCATATAGAAAAAGTTCCTTTCGCTTAAACCTGTCTCTTTCTAGAGAGACTGAAGCTCCTTAAATCTTTTACTACCAAAGCAAAAAAAAAAAAAAATTTGTCTGTTATTCACGTTCTCCATGCTGTTCACCTGCCACAGAAGGCTTTTCCTTAAAATATTCATGATTCTTATCCTTCTCTGTACTTTTCTTATTCCATTACGCACTTTGAGATAAGGAAGGGAGAGGAAGAACAAAACTCAACATTCAAATTATATCAAAACACAGATTTAAAAGGTGGCACGACATTTTCTATTTTGCTTTCTATTTCCTTCCTAACAGTTTCTAATTGTCTAATGCTTAGTTCAAGTGCTAGAAAAAACAGAACACTTCAAATATTTTCATCCTTCAAAACAACTGAATTGTGATAAAAATATTAATTTGGATTGAAACAGTAGCAAGACAGTTTGCATCTTAGCAGCCTGGAATAGAGAAGGCTTTGATTCAAATCGGTACTCTATTTTATTCAGATCATACAGTTTGGTGTCAGGCAGAGTAGGGGATCATGGCTAATATTCTGACAACCCATGAGCCCCAGGTCATTAAATATGAAACAATGCTCTGGGGAGAAAAAAAAAAAAGCTACACTGTTTAAGCAGATATCTCCAGAAGGTATTTCTATTCAGCTAGAGCAGCCCAGTACACTGCAATGAAATTTCATTTAGTTGAAAATGTCTGAATCGACTCTAAACTATCCTCACTATTTGGCACTGGTATGACCACTACTGACATCCTGCATGTAGTTCGGTGGCCTACAACTCAGAAAGGATGTTAGATATTGAAGAACTTTCTGAAACAGCATCCCAATAATATTAAGAGAATAGCCTTATGGTGAAAGTCTTGGAACTTAAGTTGTCTTATCAAAATACTAGTCTACAACAGAAGTTAAAAGGCATAGACTGATCAAGTTAAGTGCATATAGGAAAACCTCAAGTGTGACAGTAAAGGGTTCTTCAATACAGCAGAAAGGTGACAGAAGACCCGATGGACAATGAACCTAGACAAAGTCAGATTTAATAAGATGTCCATTTACCATTTAAAGGTAATCACCTTATTAGAAATTGGGAAGGCTTTTACATTGTCAGAAGACACAAGATAAGAAATTTGTTCACATATGCTAGATTACTTACCCATAACCAATGCATGTGAACCAATATATCTGATCACCTTCAACAGTTGCCACATAAGTTGCCTCTCCTGATACTCATATTAGATGGCATGAGCATAGGCAGTTCATATTTTGATGACTTCAATTATTTCCTTTCCTTTGCACTTTTCCCCATCCTTAAAAAAAGCCTCTACTATTTGAGCATTTATTTCATGAATATGAATGTAATTACAGTGAGTTTATACAGGAGCATTTTAGGAATTCGTAGAAATCTAATGCAACACTCACTCATTTGTGGTAGCATAAAGAAAAAACAGAAGAAAACCCACCATGCTGAAGGAAGAAAATGACCTTTTCTACCCCTTCCATCATTACAGAAATTGATGATTTTTTCATTAAAATTCTCAGTGTCAGGATTTTTAACAAATGTCAGAAAAATGTTAGGAAAAACAGTAGTCATCTTCATTTAAGAAATCAATCATCTGCACTACACTTCATTAAGTTTTTATACTACAAGCTTTATGCCAAAATAATTTGCTATTACATAAAAGCACAAACGGTAACTTGCACACTAGGATGCAATTAAAAAAACACATGTATTTTGTGGATTCGTCTCAGACAGCTAGTGTAATCAAACAATTAAATCCCAGTAGTCAGTGAAATACTAGGATAAGTTTCTTATCAATGCACACCCTGTATCTGAAAGATTTCAAAAACATTTTTAGTGGCCATCTTCCACGCTGTTAAATACTGCTTAGATTTAGCCTGGAGTCAGGGAATACAGGAATTAAAAAACCCCACCCCTCTATATTCTTAACACAGTGTTAGAAATTCAGAGGAAGTAAACTCTTAAAACACCTGCCAACTACATCACAGCACTAAACAGAGCATTCATTTTCTTTCATGCTAAGACATTCATAAAGTTTAGTAAAATTAAGTAAAATATATTGCAGCATTGAAACAATTTGTCTTAAAAATACATTGTTACTCTTCTGAGGAGATCTGGCGTATTTAGTTGAAATTTCAGCACCTATGTTACACAGAAATTATTGAAAAATTACCCAACTTTTTATTTAAAAATAACACATGATAAAGTCAATACTTACATGCTACTGTTTTTACTGCTATTAAGTTCATGTAAAAAAAAGCATATCATTTTTTTTTTCCAAGTGAAAAAAATCACAATGTAAACATACTCTACCACTGTGCAATTCCACTCCATAGAATTCAAGTGTTCGTGCTATATTTATGTAGCAGGACTCTGCTTCAGATTGCTTGAGGCCACTAAAAGAGGGGTAAAAAAAAAAAACGTATGGACCATAGTCAAAAATAAAAGACATGATACTATATTTATTCCACATACAGAAAAACAGAAGAATCCCACATCCCGGTGTCTGACAAATAAACCTCATTAACAAGTGCCACAAGTTCTTCACTGGTGAAGGCCCTCATAAACGCTATTAAAAATCGAGCAAATTATACACAATAATAGCAATTCTGGACCAGTTCTTTTTAGAAAAATAATTTGTATCTGTTTTGTTTAAAGGGATGAGGAAACGATTCCCCTATAAAAGCTTCCTTTATAACAAGAAACTGTATCTGTAAATATTCTATATTGCATAGTCTCTCAGAAGGAAGTAATTTAGAAGAAAAACTGTACTAAAAAAATAAGGAGGAGAAAGACGATTAAATAAGTTAAAGTTATGAAACTCACCAAGGAAAAGCCATCTGAGTTTATTTACAATCTGTAAGTCCTAAAGTACTTTTTTCTCCTTCTGCTAGATGTGAAATGTGCTGCAAGACTTACAAGGATTCTATCTTCTAGTCTTCCAGAAAGCTTCTATACTTCTGAGACTTTTTTGCCAGAGACAAACTCAAAAATCCCCACACCTCAAATGAACAGATTATGTATCTTCATCTAAGGGCTACATGGAATCTACTAGGAGTTGTAAAAAACAAAGAATCCAACAGTAATCTCTACCTAGCTGGTTCTCCCAGGCAGCCTACTAATTATTCATCTGAGAAGAATACAACGTGGCCTAAACAAGATTCCTTTAGGCATGACAATGAAAGTAGACCCGTCCAATACATCGCAGGGCCAAGACCAGTCAAGAACCGATCAGACAAGAGGCAGCTCTAACCTGGAATCTGCCACAGCCTATGGACATTGTGCTGTGGCCACAGCGATCCTGGTCTCACAGCACAGATCAGCAATTCAGGCACTACAGTGTGTTCGAGTAACTGTAAGAACAGAGGCTGAGGGATGCATGTAATATCTACGCACATCTAAGTAGAAAAGACATCCAATATCATCCTATCATATCTGCAACTAAGTGCAGGTAAAAACAACTCTTTGCTAGGTGAGCTTCCAAAATGACATGCATAAAGTTACGTTAATCAAATGCAATTTAAATACAACCTGTAAAAAGCTGACATAACATTGTGTTAAGAACTCCAGATACAAAGCCATTCCACATAAGGCAGTAATTCTCATTTTTAAAAGGGGCTTTACCTCAAAAGGTGGACATCTATTACTTCCAGTTAATATCCATCCTTTCAAATTCCAGGCCATCAAAATACTATGCCCTGAAACAGCCATGCTAGGAAATATTACATCATGCTCCATGAAACTGAAAGACACCTTGAACTGGAAAGCCATTGCCAGCAGTGTGGCTTGACGATGTCACAACATTGGAAAAAAGAGCAAAGACAAAACGAGAGCTGTTTGTCACAATCCTGAGATAAACTGCTTACTCAGACCTACATCTACAGTGACTACCGTCACCTTGATTTTGAAAACCATTAGTAGACCTTATCTCTTCCACTGTGTCAGAAAGGTAGAGAAAAAACCACAAAATTACCATTTTATTATACAACAGGATGCTGAATATGTTTGCAAGAGTACCTTATTTTAATTTTTAAAATTTTGATCAAGAGCTTTGTTCAGAAAGATGGGGAAAGTCTGTTGCATACCAACAAGATACGCCTGTAAATTTTAATTTTCAATTTGCATACACCATCTACACCAGACCAATCAAGCCTTGTGTCTTGAAGGGCCAACAAGAAAAAGTATCTCAACACAGACTTAGTTTTTTTTCTTACTGTTGTTATACCTCCCAACTCAATTAGAGATGAAATGAAACCTTGAGGTCCCTAAGCAGGTGGTGGTTACTCAGTGAGATAAACATGCAAGAGGAAACCGGTCTCGGTATCTCCTTCCAATTTTTATAGCTGTTGATACCCAAGGGCTAACAAACATCATCTGGAATATAAGCATCATATTAAGTTTCAAATGCATCCTTCTCCTCAAACTGATGGCTAGGTCTAGCAAGCACTATGAAAACATTACCAATTTGGATAATATCCACATCCTAGGACCTCAGGCTGCTTATGTACTAAGCAAAAAAACAGTCATAAAACCTTGTTAGAACAAACTACATACAGAAAAATCCCCCTATGGATTTAGGGATGAACACAAAAGGAGAATTTCTGAAGCTATACCAGTTCAAAATGACAGCAGTTGCTTTCTCAACAGCTACTTACTGTCCACTGAATAGTGTCTGATATGAACATGTTCATAGAACTACTTTCTCAGATTTTGCAAAACAACATAAAAACTAGCTAAAAAAACCCTGCATTGAGCTACAACATAGAAGATATAGCATGGCTTCTCCAGTCTACATCGTGTTTCAGCAATTCCAGCCTTTTAATTTTCTTTTGTGAAAGTTTCCCAAAGGATGGACACTAAAGAATGAAAAAGGATAGATGTTTATAGGGCTGGCTTTGCAATCCTGTAATCCAAGAATGCCAATTTAAAAGGGATAATAATTTACAGATATCTCATATGGTGTACAGCAAATATTACTTACTCCAGATCAGGAGAAATCTCATTCCAAAACAACACTGTTCTCCTCAAACTGTCAGAAGATAAATTCTCCCTTTCTGTCTTTTCTTCTCAGAAGGTCTGGTGAACACCAGAACCCTTCTTGTCAAGTATGTTACTGGCACTGATCTAGTCAAAACCATGTCTCAGACGTAAGTATTCACTATGAATGCCAAAGGAGGATGCAAGAAATACTGCCAGGATATACAATAACTTGTCTGCCTCTCCCTGCACTCCAAAATAAATAGGCCTGAAGAGCAAGTTTCAAAAAAGGTGTTAAAACAATAAAGAAACATTTTCCCCAGTCCAGTCTACTCAAGTATTTTTATTCAGAACTTCAACTACCACCACCTACGTGAATTCAAATACAGCAGTTAAACTCCTCAGTCATCAAGGCTTCACTCTACCAAAAACACTCAATGAAAGCATCAATTTCACTGAAAGGACCCAGAAAAGAAAGGAGCCTTTCCAACAGACCCCACCACACCTTTGTCTGGACCAATGGTAACTTCTAATCTTTTCTCTGTAGGACATAACCAGTTTTAGATCTCTGGCTGTAATAGCACTAAATACATGAGTTCAGCCCAACCACTTCAAGACTCTTCAGAATCTTCCCTCAGTAGTCTCCAAGACAATTGCTTCCTAAAGACAAGCAGATTTATTCATGCCTGTCTGCAAGTCCCCCTCTAAAAACTTCTGAGCCTACTGGAAACTGCAAATTAATTTGGAAAGAGTAGAGGTCTCAGCTGTTGTGTTCCTGAACATTAACTGCTAGGAAAGCAGTCCAGATTAGCACCTACACAGTGGGAATGGTTGCAGTTAGAGTTCAGTGGTTTTCTCTCTTTAGCCCCACAAATGACAAAGCAACATGCATGTTCTGGAATGCTAGGCAGCACACATGAAGTTCAGAACTACTCACTACACCCACTAGCAGTAACAAAACAAGACGGAGAGGCGAGAGTACTGAACGATGACAAAAAAAGTCGATGACTATCAGGGGGAGATGAAAATGGAGATATTTCAGGGTATAAATCAAAGAAACTAGGAGAGTGGGGAACTAGCTCTGCTGCAGTAAAGATACAGACAGAGAGAACAAGTCCATAGAGATTCGGATTTCATTTGCTCAAATGCTCACAGACAGTTTCGTAGGTTGGCATATTTGCATTCAGCTTGCAAGTATCTGATCACCACTAATTCTAAAGCTGCGGTCTTACAAGGGACAAATCAGCAGGGTCAGAAAGAGTAATTAGCAGCAGACTGACTGGAATAATCTGTTGTAACCTTTATATTACACTCAGGTGAGTGGAGAGAAAGCACAATGTTAATTGAAGTGTTTCATGGGTGTTTTTTTCCCCCATAGATAGACAAAAAAATCTACAGGATTTGAAAAATGGTGAAATGTCCTTGAGCCAAAAAACCCCTCAAACATCTAGTACAGTATTCTAGATAGTTGCCATTAATAATGTATAATGCTAACTGATCTACTGGTTGTTATAGTTAGAAATTTATTTAAACGTTTTAACACATTGGCATCATACTCTGAATATGACTAGTCTAGCACCTACATGATAAAACCAAATATATCATTTAACAGAAGCTATATGAAATAAAACTGTCTGTCATACTGAAACTACTAAGAAATTGAGTCTTCCTTTTAGCATCTTTTTTTTCTTTAAAAACTCAGGAGGTGAGAGAGAACTAAAAGTTAATGTTACCTGTGTTGCTCATGTAGCGATTCTACTTTGGTAAGAAAATCTTTGTTCTGCTCTGGTATAAAGTTGTAATTTGACAGATACCCTGAATGATGTACTGAAGCCTTATAGTCTCCAAGTTGTGCTGTTAGGAAACAAGAAACACATAGACAAAGTTTTCGTAGTTAATTGATTATTGTTTAGATGGAATTCCTTCTCCTCATTAAAACACGTACACATATGGGAAAATGCAGGAATTACAAATTATTTCCCAACAGACAAGCAGCGTTGAACATAGGGAATTGTATGACATCAGTGAAGAAAGTTTTTTTCAAAATATGCTTACCATAACTATAATCTCAGGCATTGAATGACTCAGTACTTTATTTAGTTACTTATATAGCCCCACTTTTGCATCACAAACTGTAACACCACCAGACGGGCATTACATGCCACTTCAGCACAGACGTGCAGTACTGTAACATTAAAGAAAACCAAATTGCTTCAGTAAGAGACAGCAAATGAAGTCGATCTGATATACATTTACTTGACTGTAACATATTATAGGTCTTCAACAAGATCTGTCACTTAGAAAGCATCTACTCTTCACACCGGCAAAAAAAAAAAAAAAGGTAAAAATTGTTCAAACTACCAAATGGGGTTCTGTCCTAACAATCCAATTGTTAATCTTGCCTCAGGTGAACATGAGTTACTTAACAAAGCATGAGAAATAACTGCTGATTTACATGTAACATAACCAAGCTGCTACCAAAAGTAAATATATGTTTACAGCCAAATAAACTAAAACAAAAGTTCCCTAAAACTTTATCCTTTCAAAAATGATACTAATTAGTAGATATTTCTAAATAGTTACTAGATAAAAGCTAATTCTTATCCACAGTTGGTGGTATATCTGAAAAGAAATGAAAGTATAAATGACCATAAGTTTACAGCCTCAGTCTATGGAAGTTTTCTTTAAAAGCTAGGTCAGCGTAAGTTTATATCCTGGAAGACGTAAACAACCTTTTTACTTGTTATAAAGATGCAAGGTTTGGGGCAGTAGGGAGGTTGCTTCAAATAAAGTACTTGCCTATTTGCCACAAATTTACCTAGTTTCAATTAAGCAAGTAATTCAAACTCCGTATTTCATGAAATAGTTGAAGAGATTAAACCCCAAAAATGATGGTATGTTTAAGCAAATCACTAGAACCTGTACTAATCTGCTTTTTCCCTAAGGAGCATGAAATAGTTATTATAAAGCATTAGAGCTTCCCAGAAGTTATTTGTATGACTTGTAAATTAACACAAAAGAAAGTACTTGTATAGACTGCAAACAATTCAGCATAGAAAGCCACTCAACTAAATCAAAGTTAAAGAGCATACTTTTAGGAACAATACTATTACCACTTTTTTCCAGAAAACGCAAAGTTTAAAAGAGTGATTTAAATGATTCAGATTGATGGGGGAGGAAGTTGTGGACTTCAGAAATAACTTACAGCTATGACAACTATGGAATATCTGTAATGCAGGGGGTAACTAATACTTGCCACTTACATATTCAAAAAGCATGATTTCTATGGCCTAGAAAACAGAACCAAGTTGATACAAAACAATTCCCAGGCAAATGTGGTCAGAAGCTAATATAGTTGCACACCTAATTGTCAGCATTAAGGGAAATATTTGAATAAAAAAGAAAGTGGAATGATAAACAGTAAGTAATTTATTTTGAATGTAGATGTTCCTGCAATGCTTAGCCCTTTCTTTTTAAAGGTAGCCTGAATTTTAAATTAGTTTGCAAAATGGCTGGCAAAAGACTAAATATTTACCAACCAAAACACGTATTTGAACACTTCTGTCAAATAATATATCTCTGAAAAAGAAAACAAAACAAAAAACCACCAAGACAGAAGATCCAGAAATATAACAAGAAACTGAAGTAATTTTTAGGGATATCTATATATTAACAAAAGTCCAAGCCTCTGCCAAGACGAAGGCCAAGGCAATTAACAATAAAAACAAAACCAAAAACTTTTGGAACAAAGTAGGTATGTTATAACAGTGTGAAAATAAAACACACGATTTCACAGATGACAGTAGTTGACTGAAGACTTTTTCCTTTATTTGCCATTAACACAACCCATCTTTTCTATGAAACACAGTCTACATTTTTAAGGTTTGTTACAGCTAGCTTGAATTACATTCTTATCAATGGGAAGAGACCAGATTGCTAGGAACAAGACAACGTAATTGTCCAATTTTATTTGCATTAGGTAAAAATACTTTTTACTGTAGTTTTACCTTCTCTAAAGAGGGCAACTGCTGTTCCTTCATGTATTATGAGGTAGAATCTTCTTGCTCGTCTTCCAAATATGGAGGTTGCTCTGGTCTTTTTTCCTCTTCTCCTAGCTACCTGAGATCATGTCAACAAGGGGAGCAGTTTAGAGTACTACTTGCTTCTCCAACTCCCCAGCCAACTGTCACAGTTGAAGAGAAACTATAAATGCTGATTAGTAGACAACTTGGAAGACTAATGATCTTATGCATAATTTAATTATCCAAGTAGGAAAAAAAAAAGGGCATCTCAAGACCTCAGTAAGAAAAAAACCCATGAGGTTTCTACCTTTTTACTGGATTTCTCCAGAAGAGAGCAGAGAGGCAGGAAAGATTAAAGACCTATTTCTAGTCTGAGTTTCTCCTAACATAGCTTCTGCTCTAATCACATGAGCCAGCAGATACTGACTCAATGAGGATAAAGTTACAGTAAGAAAAAAGCATATTTTTACCTTTCTCCATTCTAGCCAACTGTTCCTCTTTAATTCGTTATAACTGGGAAAGAATATATAGTAAAATGAAAGAAAATGGAACCAAGGAGGAGTTGGGGGAAAAAAAAAATCAGTTATTTGAATATCAGATTCTTGTATTTTAGAGTTCTATATCTAATATGAAAGGCTTTAAAGAAGGGAATGTGATGGACCATTCATTTAGAAGGCCATATTCAATAAAAAGAGGACATTTTTTTTTTAACTCTTAGTAAAAGAATAGTGCAATAGCCAAGTAGCCACAGAATAATTTTCCATGGATGAAGTCCCATGTTGCCCTACGAAAACAGTAGTTGTACAAGCTCTCCATACAGTAATAATTTACAAATGCTTGAAAAATAAAAATCTGGAGATCATACATGTTTACACAGGATATGAACTGCCTATGCCTTATTGAAGCCTAAACAAGCCATCTTTTCTTCAGACTTTGTAAGAAGAATTTTTTCGGTTAGAACAATGTGGTGGGTATATATTTTTGTCTCTTTCTCCTGGCAGCAGAAAGACTCTTGTGCAGGAAGGCATCAAAGAAAAGGACTAATTAAAATGAAAAAAATTTACACGTTTTTATAAGATTCAGATACAGAGGAAGGGAATACCAGCAACAAGTGTATTTATGTAGCACTGACAGATTTCAATAGGAATTCTATGCGTACACATGCATCTTCCCTAGAAGGAGAAGCTCAAGTACCAGATATATTGCTGCGGGGGGCGGGGGGGAGAGGGGAGAAAAAAAGAAGAAAAAGAGAACTTTATAGAGGGAAGATCTGACACATATAGAAGCACAAAAAGCCATTGATGCCAACAACTCTTACAGTAATTACTGAGTCTTCATTTATTCAGTGGTTTCTTCCAAGAAACCATTGGTCAGTTGGCTTATATATTAGAGTAAGGAGCACTGATCTCATTTCTGTCTTCCACTACCCCAAAGAGAGGGTGCAAGAAAGACAGAGTTTGAGTTGCAAATCAAAAGGGTGACAGACAACAGAAATTTCAGCATTGGAAATGCAAAACTGAACTGGAAAGGCCCTGAGCAATCTGATCTGACTTTGAAGAAGCCCCCTCCAAGGTAAATTTGCCTGTGGTTCTTACTTACATGAAGTTACTTTTGACATCCAAGCTTTCTGCTACACAACAAAGATAATTATTTGCTTGGTTCCAGTTTCAGAAATTAATTTTGTTGTTGTTTTTGAATGCTAACAGTACCAAAATACCACCATTTCAATCTGGCCCAATTTCCACAGGCAGCCCCAAAAAACATAATAGTAGAAAAGATAGGCCTTTAGCTTTGTATAACTTAAAGGGTGACTGATTTCTACTTCCCATCTATGTGATATCCTTCAAGGTACAGAAGACAAGTTGGTCTCCAATTCTACAGAGTTTGCTTGCAAACAACAACAAAAAAAATCGCATACAAAATAGCAGCACCAGAACCTATTTCTACATATGGGCATTCCAAGTAACTACAGATGTCAGAAGGCAAATGTATGAATGGCTCGTTGGCTAAGCATTATGGGAAATCAATTATAGATAATACAGACAATTTGGTCCAAAGGAATGCCTACAAAAGCTAGCCCTTGAAAACAGGTTTAATATCAACTTTCTAAAGACCTGAGAAGTGTATCAGAAAAAAACCAAGTAGTTTCACATTGAATTCGTAACTTTTTGCAGGGTTGAATATTTTAGGTGACACGAATAAAGCACAAAAGTGAACTGAGTTGCCTGGTTTTAAAAGAGGATAATTACATAAGCAGATTGGGTTCCCAGTGGAACAGAAAATAACCAAACAATGGGACAAGTCAAGCATACAAGTGATATAACTAATTTAACTTTTATCAAGGAGTAAAAATCCTCAGGCGTAAAATTGCAATCCAGGATTAAAATACAGGTAAGGTCACATGACTGGCCTCCAAATCAGGACAGCAATAATGACTGACGTGGTGAGATGAGAGTGATATATAATTTTAAAGGCTAATAATAAAATTATCTTCATATGAACACCGAGGTACAAAAAGAAAAGATACTTCCTAACCTGCACAGTTCAATCAGTTTAGACATTTTAAGTCATCGCTTCTTGGCACAAAAAGAGAACAGAAGAAAGATGATGCATTGCATAGCATAAACTAAAGCAGTTACTGTTTCTCAACAGTAACTACAAAGTATTCAGGTATGAAAATGCTTCTGGAATCAGAAAATAATCCACTAAAGCAGAATTCAGTTTCAAAGAACCAACATAAAAATGTAGACACTTATTAAAGAGAGACTAAAAAGGAGCATTGAAAAATCCATGTAGATGTAGCGATTAAAGACACCATGTTGAAAACGGTTATCAGAGAGAGACTCCAAAAAGGACCAAAACCCTCATAAGTGGATGTTAAGAGAAGGAAAGGTGTTTCAACAAGTGGAACCTGCATCCAAATAAGGACGAGAGCATGAACTCTAATCCCCTCAACCACTGAGTAAGTAAGCATGATGTCCCTACTGGACAAGTAGAACTAGCTATCATGTGGATAAAACTAACCTGTTTTGTAAAAGGAAATAATGCTTCACACTCAAGATCCTTAAAAAAAAGGTTCAATCTAGAGATGACTGTAAATAGCTGCTTATGACCACTTACGACAGCTGGTCACTTTGTGGTAAGACAGAATGAGAAATTAGGCATTAATAAAAACAAAGGAACATTTGTAGAAAAAAATGCCAACTATACATACACAATGGTGGTCTCCAAGTTATCTATTACCACTCCAGAATGAAAAATGAGTCAGTCATCGTAACATCTTTTATTAAAAAAAAAAAAAAAATTAAAAAATCAGCTCAAAGCCCAGCCACATTTAAACAAACAAAAAATAAATCACAAGGAAAAGGAAGAAACAAATTAGAAAATATAAGTTATACTGAGTTGCTATTTCTGCATCCCAAACACAACATGTACTTCAGAAACCACACAGTCACAATCAGAAAAAGTATTGAGAAAATCAAAGCATAATCCAAAGTACAAAAGCACCTGAAAAAGTATGGGGATAAAGGAATTAAAGGAATAGTTACCAGTACTCCCAAAACATTAAGAGGTTTTGCAGAACTTATGCATCTTAAAATTACTCTGATCTTCTGTCATGTATCTTGTCTTTCAGCATTCACCACTACTCATTATCATGAGTAGTACATGATAATGTACTACATGGACCTTGACCTTGGGTAATTGTTCTTTTCCCCTTTTTAGTTATGTTGCACAAAAATATTTAATAGGTTCATCCACCGTAAAAATACAGAAGAATAGTACAAAGTCTACGAGGCACTGTAGAAAGTCAGCTCCTTCAACTACAGCACTGGCCAATATCCCAGTCTGGGGTTCTCCATTTCAGAGATGACAGCATTGTACTTTGTTTTCAAGTGTTACAGATTAAAAAATTATTTGTGGCATAGTGGAAGAACACCAGACAAACCATACTTGAAGTGATGATCTCCTGAAGTGGCCTCTGTATGCCTAGCACAACTGTAAAATATATTCCAAAACAGCTGGAGACCTGCTGTATGTAAAGTACCAGGACAGTCTTGGAACAGCTGTAGTACGAAGAGATGCTAGCAAGCTCAAAAGCAGCAATCTAGACTACAGTGAACCATGTGGAAGAAAATGGGCGTGTATTTCAATTAATCTCTCCAAGCAGATTATTGTATGGGGAGTTTCATCACCACCACACAGATAACGCTCTGGTACTGCTGATGGCAGGTACTGTAAGACACGACAAAAGGTACCTGTGACTGAACAGCATTGCTACAGGCTTCGGAAGAACAGATGGGACTTGCACACAATCCTCAGACTACTCAACACATCTAGTAAGTAATTTCAAACACTGGAAATTCAGGTCAAAGTTCTTTGTTCATCCAGCCTGATTTTTATTCTGAGACATAAGGGCTACAGGTGCTCTGGAGTGTAGCAGGAACCTGACTGACCTCTGAGCAAATCTCTCAGCTTACATGATGTCCTTCTGAGCACTATTTCACTTCAAAAAAGCGTAGGTGGGGAGCACACACAGAGAAAAATCCCCAAATGCTAGCTATGAAAAGAGGCAGTCTGAGGTTTTAGTGTAATTTCTATAAAAAGAGAGAGGGGCAAAATGAAGGCAAGTTCGATGAGTTAGGCCAGAAGAAAGTTGATGGGGGAATTATGTGGTGTGACTCTCACTGTGGAGCTGCTGTTGATTTTCCTCTAGATCTTACAGCCCACCTCCTTCTCTGGGATCTCAGCCTTCTGGTGTTCCTGAAATTCCAACAAACTCTTATACTTAGTTCCTGAGGGACCTGCACACTAAGCTCAGCTTTCCTCGAATCCTCACCCTCGCCAGCCTTCCTTTTCTTAGAAGAGGTTAAAGTCCATTTGAATCCCAAGCAACCAGTCAACCCCTTCCTCAACAAAGACAGCAGCGTGCTAGAGAAACCTCCTCGTTCTGAAAGCAGAGCTGAGAGGGGAACAATATCACAGGAGAAAAGAGAAAGACCCCAGTCATAATGAATCACTGAGCAACTGATGCTCAGGAAAAAGAAAGCTTAGAAGTATTCATAACATCTTTTGTTGGCTTTGTTGCTGTGCATTAGATTCAAGTCCCAGCCCAGCAAAGGATTTACGCACATAAGAGCACATTCCCACCAAACCCATGGGATTTCTCACATACCAATAGTTAGCCATTTAAATACTGTTCTGGAAATGGGAACTTACTACATGAAGTGATAGAAAACAAGTGGTGCTAAATCAGCTTTGTGACATTTTAAATAAAAAAGCGATACACACACTGCATATTTAATTTTATAGACTGTACAACATTCCGATTTTACACTAGTAAAAAACAAGATGTATGATTTATCATTAGAATGTTTTTTCAGTATGAGTATCCTTCAGACTTAACAATTCTGAAATTACTTGAAATGGCACCTTAACAAGTTCTCCTTAAAAAAGGATTTCAAAATCCACTGATCATTTCTGTCACAAAGCACATTTACTGATAATAAACTAACAACTTATTCTTCAAGTGTCTGAACTGTATTCGTAATCAAGTTTAGTCACATGCTATTTAGACACAGTATTCACACCCACTTGTATTGCTCTGTAACTTAGCACCACCAGACAACACAGGGTGTGCCACAAGGGTACAGAGTAACATGTCAGAGCTTTATTTCAGAACCACGGTGCTGAACCCAAACACCTGTGCAAAGGGCAATGTGGAGAAGCAGCACTCCAGCAGCACAACAGACATCACCACCAACTGTCCCTTTGCAGAAATCATATAAAGCCTGTGAAGGTCAACCATACAACTGCCACATGTGAAAACTATAGTTAAAAAGCAGGAGCAGAAATATCAAACATCAGACTTCATGCACAACGAAAGACATATGCCTCAGCCCTCCCGACAGTGACAACTGCTCCGCCTTTTAAATAAACAACCATAAGCTTGTCAGACGATTTCCCATTCTGCATACTAGGAAAGTTACAGAAGGAGAGAGCAGCCTGAAAACCACCAAGAAGTGGCAGTAGTAAGAATGGCTCAGGTAGAACTGATCCATGGCAACTTCAGACAATGGCTTTTTAATAAGCAGATATCTCATATCCAAGAACTTAAACTCTCTTTAATAAGTATGATTAGAAACTAAAACACCAAAAGAAAACTATTTAAAACAATTTAAGTTGACAAGAATCTTAGGAAACATGACTAGATAAGGAGGCCTACACACTCAGATTTCAGAAGGTCTTTCCTATGCCATCATCTTCAGGTAAATGGCAACAAGCTGGTAGCAAAAAAAAAACCCGTTTTTTTTTTTCTTTAAGGGAATATGTCTTTCTATTAAATGTTTCATTCTTTGCCAATGCAGAGAATAAATATAGATATCATACAAACAGCAACAGAAAGGGCATCAGCTAGCAAAAAAGAAAGTGTTTTTTTTTTTAATTAAAAAAAAAACCCCAAAACCTGGTAATAATAGCACTATCATGAGTTAGGAAAACCAGGCAAATAGCTGCATGGGAAATTCCAGAATCCACCAGGAAAGAGAAAGACTAAAAACACACTAGTACCCTTCCACAATCTTCACTGACCTTCTATCGTTCTCCTTTAGCACAAATAACTACATCAGTAGGTATCCAAAGCACTAAAAAGGGAACAGTCATAAAACTGAAGGGGAAACAGGAATTACTTTGGGATTTGGGGTACACTAGCTGCGGCATAATTAATTTTAAAAATCATGTTAAGCCTGACTTTGTGATAAAATATTTGCATTCTTCAGTGTACCTTTACATTTCTGTGCTTTAGCACAATTGGGTCAGCAACACTGCATTTAGCAATCCTAAAGGTTCAGAGTGCTTCCGCCTTCAAGTGTCCTACTGTGCCCCAGGGATCCAGAAGCAGGGACGCATTTCCTTTGGCAACAGAACTGGGACTCCCACCTACTATGGAAAACTTGTTCTGGTTTCAACTGTTCTTACTAAGCTTGAATGTGGTTAAAGTTCCATTTAATAAAAGGGCACAACATATGATATACTTAAATTTAAAAGTGAATGTTTCATAGCCACTTGGGATTTTCACAGATACCAACAGTTTATCACTTTCTCCTTTGAAAACCATACTTTAATTATTTAGCTTTGTCCTTATTTCAAGCAAAAATTACCTCAATCATTTCTGCGGACCTTGCTAGCCTTTCCATAAAGAAATGGGATAAATATACATCAGCCAAATAATTACACAACTATTCTAGTATGCTTTCCCCTGACAATCATTTTTACAAATATACAAACTCCACTAAACACTCAACCTTTTTGTTTATTTGTTTAATGAGAAAGGTCTTCCTCCAGCTGTTTCTCACTACCTGTTTAGGATGCCTGTAAGGCATAGGATCAGGCTCCATTTTGGTTTTCCTACAGAAGGTATTTTTCTAATATCACCCTTAGAATTTCTTTTTGCCAGTTGCAGGCAGATGAGAAGGATTTAAGTTCTTGTACATAGAGTCACCTTAAATGTATTGCAAAGTGCCAGACAGTTTTACATATCGAACAAATTCCCTGAAAAAACATTACATAAGAACACTGGAGTACCTTAATCATGAGTTTACCTTCCCCTTAACTGTACTCTACATGATCTCTTATCTTGCTGGAATGCTTTTCCGTAGCTATTGTAAAACACAGTATATTTCATTATTTTGTTTCCAATGACAATGAAAACCTGCCTTTTTTGTCAGCAGTACAAGCATACATAAATAAGAATAATGTTATTCTTGTACCAACTTTTTTTTTTGACAGACCTAACAATTACACTTTTCCTATTTAGACTGTCTGAAGGCTGCTTTAATAACCTGCACCTTCTTTACACAGCATCACCTGTAGCATTTTGAATATTCTGCACAAATAGATAAGGAAAGAAATCCTTCCTTATTTTTCAGTGCTGAACAGCAGAGAAGGTAGTCAGTCAAATACATTTATTACAAAATAATGATTGGTTATTACTTACATTGTACTGCATACGATGCCAGAACGACAGCAGAACTAATGGGGCATGACAACCTGGAAACAGGAGAAAATATTTTTATTTAGATATAGACTGTATAAATGTATTGTTAACAATGTCTCTGCAATTAGTTCAGTACATGAAGACTCATTTACCTTCAAAGAGTATCTGATTTTTTCTTACAAAGTTTGATTGTTAAAGCACAGTAGGACTGGACATTAAAAGCTAGCTGCTGTGCAACAGCTGCTTAAGTGAATGGAAGTAACTAGTCCTAAAAGGACATGCTCGTATTCTTGCTGGATGCTTATTCGGGAAAGCAAAAGGAGAAGGGATTTTTATGGGGCTCTGGACATTATTTTAATAGCTGCAGTCTGGTGTATTTAAAAACTAGACACAAACACCAAAATTAGCCAAATGCCAAGCATAAAGACAGCTTTGATCTCATGACCAAAACTGACTCCATGGAAGAAAAAAGCCAACACCTAAAGGCAATTTACATTTGGCAACAAATACTCGGACCACCTTTTTCCTCTTTTTCTAAAATGTACAAACACAGAGGAATCACAGGCAAAGGAACCACTGGGTATATGCCCACCATATAGGAATATAACCCTGAAATAATAAGAAACAATAGCACGAACTGCCCTTTTACTACTCCCTCCTGATTACGGCACTGGACAGCAGGTCTCCACATTTGGAATACCATGCCTGGCACACCATGCCTTGCATAAAGATCTATCAGGTTGACACTGTACTTGCAGACACACAGCATCTCCTACAGCTCATTCACAACAGACTTCTAAACTGTTCTTAATAAGTGAGCTATGTGAAAAGTTGTGAAGTTTCCTAGCAATTTGATTTTTTTTAATAGCAGTATTTCACAAGGTACATTTTTATAGCAACAATACCCTCGGAAAAAGGCTTTTTTTTTTTTTTTTAAATTTTATTTTAAAAAGAATTATAGAGAAATTGAAGATTCTTCTTACTACCTTCCTTCCACAATATCAGTCTTCAACTGCAGGAAGAATAAGTGCCTAGAAAAGATTTTTTGGAAAACAAACAATCAATAAATTTATTTTCACATTTAAAAGGTATGGTTTAAATGGTTACATGTATTAGTTTTATTTTATTAGATTTCCTGGCAAACTATAGAAACAGATGAGTAAAGCTTAGTGGCATTTACAAATATGCAATCATACACCCACTCACTCTCACAAGAGTTTTAAAGGTCTTTGGCAGTCTGTACTACAACTCCAAGACCACAGTATTAATGCCACAACGAACACTACAAAAAACAAACCACTACAGAACTGGGCTCTCTTTCTCCCAGGAATATTCACCTTGGTTGTAACTTTTTTTAAAAAAAAAAAAAACCAACAAACACCCCACCCCACCCCCCCAAAAAAAACCAAAAAACAACCCCAAACTGTAATAGTCTATCTTGGAACTACTCAATGGAGGATGAGACACTTCTCAAGTAGCATACGCTGACAAAAAGGTCTTAAACAGTTCTCCAAGAGCAGTTCACTCTTGCTCTTATTATTGTGTTTGACGATGTTACTTTACAGTGATACTGGAGAGTTGGGATGTGAAGAACCATAAAGAGCAGGTCTTTGAATAATTTCAGTTTAAAACTACAGAACAGCTTACAACTGCATGATTAGCAAATACCAAACAGGTCAATAGCTAAGTTTTCTACAAGACATATCATTTAACATGCTGTACTATTTATATTCTCAAGTCACTGAAATTAACAAACAATGAAAGTGTTACAAAAATGCTAGAAAAATGCCAGATTAATGGGTGCCTGTGAATTCTAAATTCCAAACCATGCGCACTGAACAAAACAAGTATGCAATTAAAGCCTTGTGACAAGTGAACTGAAAGTTTCTTATAATTCACATACCCTACCACCCTAAAAGCTCAGAGATAGGTTTAAAAAAGAAAATTTTAAAGGTCTACTATAAACTGAAGTGTTATAGATCCTTGCATGTTACAAGTAATGGGCAAACTAGAAAACAAGAACTGTTATTTGTTCTTCTTGAAGCAAAATAAACCACACCCTCCCACACCCTCAGCATTAAATCTACTACACATGTTCAAAACTGACTCAGTGTTGATACAAAACTTTTAACATAGACTTAGGGCATGCAGACAGCTTAATCATTGAACTTCCCTATTTTTTAATCATTGCATCTGATTAATTAAGGGATCAGAAAAGGAGGAAAAAATGCAATAGGCAAGTACTTCAAGCGACGAAGGGCTCAAAAAAAAAAAAAGGAATCCAGGGTGCAAATAAACCAACTGCCATCTTTGTACTAGTTTATACTCCAGCTGTATTTTGGAGTTGTAGGCTGTGTATAGCAGAAACCATTCATTATGAGCATCGCATCAAGCTGTCAATTCCAAACACATTTAATACAAAGAGTTATATGAAGTATAACTCTACCTAATAAAGCATGGTTTGCCAAGCTGTGGAGATGGGAAAGGAGGGCTTTACACATTCTTAGTTCATGGAAGCAAACACCAAACAGAAGTTACCTGGTTTGTTCTTGCTGAAGTGTGTTAGGATCAGGTATAAAAAACCTTACACGAAAACGAAGGGTGCAGGGAAAGCCTCCTGCAATATTTTAGAAGAGCAAATCAATTTTTTGTTTAAAAAAGAAAGAGCCAAGGTTTTTATTCTATATTTATAGAAAAATTACATGAACAACCACATAGAAATCTCATGTGTTTTTCTCATGAAACTAAAAGAAACCACGAGAAGTCTCTCCTGATGCCCCAACACCAACTATGGGAAAAAAATACTCTCATTTAAAGTACTTTGCATATGCTACATATACATAAAAGGCATTATTTAGTTATCTTTGCCTCACAGGTATTAGAAGAGAAAAAAAGCAGCAAATATATTTGAAGCGTCTCAATGGGGATAATGCTCAATTCTATCCCACATATATATATATACACAAGAAATTTACAGAAGTTCACCATGTTAACTTCATGTATTTTTATTTCAATTCATACACAATCTGCAGCATATGGTAGAAATAAGAGAGCTGAAAAACATAGCTCAAGTTTCATAGCACAAATTGGGACAGTGTCACTCAGTCCTCCTAAGCTGCTATCTGGGAGGGTCATGCTGACCAGCCTGTCCTTCTTGGTAATCATTCTGTGTTACCCAAAGATGTTTATAAACAAGACATACTAGAACAACACATGCACTTGGAAGTGTATAGTATTGTTTATTTTGTTTGTTTGGTTTTTAATAAAAACAAGCATAAAATTATTTTTTTCTCATTCTACTTGAGACAAGAAATTGCCAGAACCTACATATGAAACTGGCTCCACTTCCCTCAATCAAAACCCCTCTTCCTTTATCTTCCCTGTCAGGAGGAATTTACTGGCACCGTGATATGACTACTGCTTTCATGGCCATGATGTCCAACACTGTTCAGAAGCCAGGTTTAGACGCTATTACAGCATCAAAGTTAGTGACCTACCAGGTCTTATTAGCACTCAGGTAACAGTAAGAGATGTAGAAAGCTCTGCTGAAAAAACTGGCAGAGGTAAAGAAAATCTACCATCTGGATGCACTAACTTACAAGAACTGTATTTATTCTACTCATAGGAACATGGAAAAGCAGGACTACACAGGTACAATCAAGATATTAAAAAAAATCTTACCTTTTAACTGTTTTCTAATAGGTTTGTTTGGTTCAAGCCATCGCTGTGAAATGAAAAACTATTAGATAGATTAAAAATATTTACAAATAAATACTGTTTATTTATGTGTATGTGTGTGCATGTATGTGTGCGTACATACATGTGTATGCATATACGTGTGTATATATGTATACACACATATACATGCACACACATTTATTATTTACTATACTTACAGGTGAATCTACTGAAGTTTCATTTTGCTGTAAACCAAAGTATTCCTTTTCTGTCACACCCAACTGGTTATAGGTCATATCCAACAAAATCTGTCCAGTGTCTTGTTTCTGAAAACAAGGAAACTTTAGAAGTGAAACTCCGCAACGCTTACACATTTTAAGATACAATTAATTGACATAAATTTGTTTTTTAAAAAAATGTAACTCATGAATAAAAATAGCTGCTAATTCATTAGTTCAAAGTTTCTCAGCGATAAGAACTTTATTCTGATAAAAGTATCTTTTTTTTTTTAAAGAGGCTTTCTTTCCAAAATACATTAGGCATGTGAAATCTCATAATATGAATTGACATGAACTCAAGCCCTTGAGGTCAGTCCAGCAATTTAATTTTAAGCAGACAACCTCTCCCTTGACCACAGTCTTTAGGAGCAATGCCGTTGTCCAGAGCTATAGCCTGCAAGGATGGCTTACAGCCACATGGGGCTGCTCTGGCCCCTGCCATCACCACCAAAGCAGCTTGCTCTGTTCCCACATCAGCTGTCAAAAGGCAAAATCAGTATACACTAGGATGGGGAAAAAAAGTAGGAGGATGCTGTGCTCCAGCCATAACATCCTGTTATGAACTCCCACCTGCCCCTCAGCCTCCACACACTCAGCTGCCATTCAGGACCCCACCTTCTGCCTAGACATCCCTCAAGACAGGTATCACAGAAGAACTGGTGCAACAGGGAATTACACAGGCAGCAGAGATCCAGAAGCGTAAGCATGATATAATTTTCCCCAAACCAAATAAGTATCTCCATGCTATGGCATTGTGGAGAGCAGATCAACTGACTTCTGCCGAAGAACCAATTCTATTAAAAAAACCCAACCACAAAAAGAAACAAACAAAAACCCCTCAACAAGATTGCAATCCTAAATATGCTAATATGTAATAAACAGCTTGCAAAGCTGTATGGCATTTTAGGTCTAGATTTCTATATATGAAACTGCTGGACAGAACAAAAATCAGGCCAGTTTGCTTGGTATCTTGTCTATTCAAAAAATTACAGCAAACTAATTTTTCATTTGATCTTCCAAATTCACTCTTAAAAGCAGAAATAAACTTCACACATGCAAAAAAAAAAATTTACCAGAGGAAAATTATTTAGACTGCAAAAGACAAGCACTTTGTTCTGAAACAAATTTCTTGAAAATTAAGTTCTGATTTAATTAAGTTCTGATTTCTTAAACAAATTTCTTAATTTCTTAAACAATCTCTTGAAACAAAGGACTTAATGTATAAGCAAGATAGTGACCACATTTTTGTGGATGGCCCCAGTCTTACTCAGTGCATAAGAGTGCTCACTTAACAAGCCAAGAACATAATATTGTATTCAATTCTCTTTGTCTAGACCTTGTTTATTATACAACACTCAAGTCCTGTTCAGAAGACAGATTTATCTTTTTTTTTTTTTTTTAAACAGGGTACCACACTATTGTAACTGAGTGGTTTAAATAGTAACATATTCCATAGTCTTCCCTTATGTCATAAAAGCATTCTTTCTATTTAAAAGATGGGAAAAGATGAACAAAGATTCAAGCAGAAGACACCCACTTGGCTACCTTATTTTGGAGGATGGAATATTATCCAACACTTCCTACTGCTAGAGCAGAACTCCTAGTAGCTCATTTGTGATTTGAATGCTCAGTGTTTCTACATCAGATGCAAGGTAAGGTAACAGCCAACCATTCGCCTCCCATGAAAAGCTGTGCCCATTTTTCTGGAGCAAAGTCACATATGAAGAAAACAATGTGGGCAACACTGGACTGTCTTATGTATGAGACTACCCTTTCCCCTCCAGCAGCCTCCCATCTTGTTTAACTTTCACAAAAAACAGTTGAGATCTCGCAATAAATGTGAGCCCGCTCAGGCGTGTAAGTCTGTGCGGCCATCAAAAGCAGCAGCTCTGTCCCCTCCTTCCCCAGCTGCACATCCCTACTCCCCTCCTTTCGAACAGGCTACTGTTCCTTGGGATATTCAAACCACGGCACTGATCAAACCCAATTTTTTTCTGAAATAGCGTAGACCTAGATCCAGCTTAGAAACTGGTATCTCAGTGACAGGTAAAGACCACACGACCAAGCATTCCTTGTCACACGCAGCCACGGTGCTGTGCATCTGTCAGGCAGTTCTGTCCAGCACCATCAGTGAGGTGGGCTCCACTATGAAGAATGAGATTTGCGATCAGAGATTATCTATATATGTACACAAGAGGGCCCTATGAAAACAGCAGATGCCACCTTAACCCTCTGAAATAATGGGCATTTCCTGATGTGAATACATTCATCTTTAGCACTGCCTTACTATACATACCGTATTCGTTTCCCCAGGGTTGTGTTTTTGTATGCAGAACATTAAAACACTTTCAAGTGACATCACATGACACCTGCACAACTCAGAAGCATGATTGCACATATATGGTGCATACTTCTGACACAAGCTAAATGAGCAACTGAAGTGATATTGTGATCAAAAGCAGTAATTATAGGGTTGAGACATACACTTTATTGAAAGAAAGTCTTCAGGCATCTCAGGTTTCATTACAAACAGGGCAGGAGAAGACCACAGAGGGCAGATTCTTCTGCTAATTTTCTCTCTGAATTTCAACACTTCTGACTCCCTTCAGTCTCCTTTCTTTGCAACAGCATTATCTCCTAATTCCCTTCTCGTTTTTCACGCTTCTGGTCCTTCATCCCAATTCAGATGCCTCTTCCTTCTCTCTCCCCATCCTCTCACAACTGCATCCCCCTCCTCTTCCCCGGCACACATGAATTGCTAAGTCTTCTCACTGCCTCCCTGTAAAGACAAGCAAGCTCCCTGCTAAAACATTCTTGCTCAGCAGTTGCAGTTCTCTCTCTGCAATGTTCCCATGGGTCTCCCAACCCTAAACCCAGCTGCTCAGCCAGTACTAGTCTCCTCCACCTACATAGCTACTATTTCCTTCTCTTCTTCCTCTCCACATTTCCTATCAAAAGCAATTCCCAACACTACTTTTCTGTGGCTCCAGTTCTTGCTCTCTGGTATTAAAAGCACAAAGTTTCTTCCACAGTGCCTAGATCAAGCACGGACTCCAGAAACCTGAGCTAAGTATAAAATGTCATTTTAAACTGTTAAAGTCTTCTTCATTTGTTAAAATTCCTGAAGCTGAAAGTTTTTGTTGTTTTTTTCTGAAGAAAATCTGTATTTAATCAGCTTTTGCTTTGTTTTAAGAAACACCTGAATTATTTTTCAGCCTATACACATAAAAATAAAGTCACCACACAGCTCATGCTGCACAGTGGGCACCAGTGATACAGCCAGGAGCAGCCTGAGGACTATCAAGAAGGATTACGGAGGCCTGGGAACAGCGGTAAGGGACTCTGGAATGCGTGTAGTTTTTTCATCAATCCTGCCGGTCAAAGGGAAGGGGTTTGAAAGGGCCAGTCGAATCTGGCAAATAAACAAATGGTGACAGGACTGGTGCCACAGCCAGGGGTTTGGCCAGTTAGACCATGGGACTCGCTTTGACAACCCTGGTCTACTGAGGTCCATCTGTCAGAGAAGTGGAAGAGCATCTTCGGTCATAGGCTTGCC
>NW_009188455.1:1798-2875 GCF_000690835.1 Fulmarus glacialis | reverse complement strand
CGTTCGAGTCCCCAGAATGGTCCCTGTCAGAAGCCGAGGATGCACCACTTCATCCCGTTTCTTATCCTTTCCTTAAGTATCTGCTGCTGGTAGCTGGGGTAAGGGATAATAAATCCTTTTGGGTGGCAACTTCTGCATTCTCTCCTGTTCCTGAAATCTCGTTGCAAATATCCTTGCTCTGGCGCTAATGCCAGTCGTCTCGCCCCTCCGGCCGTGCGGAGCAGCTCCTGCCAGCCAGCGTGCCGCTCCTCTGCCCGGCTGCCGTTCTGTGGGGCCGGCGGCGGAGCCTCGGCAGCACCCGCTGGCTCTGACGCTCCAGGCCAACGGCAGCACTCGGCCTCTCTGGTTACCCTGGCGTTTGCTTGCAGGAAATCTGTTACAGCAGTATCTCAGTAGCTCAAAGTTTAACATGTTTTCTGTAAAGCTAATGTTTTTCTCGTTGTTTTGTAGGATGTTGTAAACCCAGATGCAGTTGTCGTGCCCTTGATACAGCCCCAGGACGGGGAAGAAACTTTCCTCTAAGCTTCTTCTGCAGCTCCTTCAGTGCTGTGTCCTGCAACATTTACACAAATCGCTGTAGATTTGTGCTGATTGGGATGTTCACTCCTCCTTTATTTTACTCCACGAGTACCACAGCCATCTGTCATGTTTTACTAGAGCAGCTTCTCAGTGTGCAGCAGACAACTGAAATAAGCCTGTGTATGCCAGCCCAGGAAACAGCACTCCTTCGTAATTACGAAGACAATAATTGCAGGGATTGTTCCACAGCTGTCATGCTTGTTTTTCCCAAAACACAGAGAAATATTGGACTGGCTGAACCTCCCCTCCTCCCCCAGCACCGCTTGCTTCTGCTGGCTGGTGGGAGGGAGGGCTGAGGATAGATGTGCTGTACGTGTTTCCATAGGACAAGAAGTTTGTCTGTACGGAGTGCCCATGTTTGACTGTACCTGTGTCTATGTACTGACTGCATTTTTCTGCGTGTCATTTGCCTTTCTGAACTGCAGACTCTTCACTGTGAGTCCGGGCTGTGTCTTCATTGCTGTGCATGGGGCACTTGCGCACATTAATGCTTTAATT
>NW_009188455.1:0-1751 GCF_000690835.1 Fulmarus glacialis | reverse complement strand
GGTGGGGGGGGAATGGCGGCCTCACGCAAGGGGTTTTAGCTTGGGGGGCTGCCTCTACCCCACGTTACAGGCAAGCGAGCCCTCCAGCGTGCACGGGTGGCCCGTGCTGCCGGGCGGGTGGTGCGCAGTGGGGGCCTCTCTCCTCGGGGATCCAGGCTTGTTGCTGGCCACACTTCAGGGCGTTCTTGGGACTTTGAAATGTTGTTGAAAATCGGAACAGTTCTAACTCATATTTATAAATGAATAAAGCCTGGCCTTTTGCTTTTGCTGGTGTCAGTCAGGAGTAACTCCCTGGGCCCACGGAGTCTGTGCTGAAACTGCAGGATGGGTGGTCAGCGTGAAGCTGTTCCAGCCCAGCGCTGGCTGCGGACTTCCACTGCCAGTGTCTCCCTTTCAGGCCTCCCTCACCTCCGAGGGCTCCTTGAGACCCTGCCAGGCCGTGGCATCCAGGGCTGGGTGCGCAGCAGTCTGCCAGGCATTGCTCGGGGGGCTGCAGGATGCTCTACCCCAACACAGAGGGACTATAACTGTGTTTTCAGATCGGGAAATGGAACTGAAATGAGCAGGATTTTGAGTGGATTGTTACTGTAACTCGCTTAAGATCAATACACACGGGATAGGAGATTTAAACATGATCAAGTAATTCGTGTTTGTTCCGTCCTGTACTAAAGACGGTTGCGTTTGTATTTTCAGTCTGGATACCAGGAAGTGCTTTGAAAGAGAAAAGTAGACAAAAAAGACTAATAATAGCTTTACAGTCCCCAGCAGTTTAAATGAAAGCATTGCATCAAGTGATCCTCAGTGGTGCAGTTGAAATGTTTATTCTGTGCAAGATATGCAATATTTGCTTAAAAGCACATATTTGACTTTTGACCATTCAGCAATGATCTTTTCCTTTTAACCAGAGAATGTCCATAAAATCAGAAGTGGCTTATTCACTGGACCAAGACATTTTCAATGTTGTTCAATGTAAAAAGAAGTGCAGTAAATAGTTAGAAGGTGTTTACATACTCTACAGTTGAATACACCTGGTGTGTGAAGTGTTCAGAATTTAAATTCATGCTAAGGACCTTCCGCAGAGGTTTGTTTTTTCTGTATACATACGCACACCTGCACATTTTCTGGGGTCTATAAAAAAACCTGTACCAGTCTATGTAGTTCCTTGAATTTTTGTAAATGATTTCATTGTAAGAATAATACTTGCCAATCAAGTAGGGCCTGGTCTCCAGTATTTACGTCTGCTTTCTAACTGAATGACTAATGTTGGGTTGAGTATTTGTGCCGCTAAAACTGTATCATGCAGATACCCGTGCAAAGCAAATGCCTGTGGCTTGTGAGCATGACTGTACCAAAGCCATTTGCAAATGCACGTTCATACACACGGGCTGCGGTCCCAGTGTTACAGGTGAACAAAGGCAGAGGGAGGAGCGCAGGGATTAAAACTAAGGAGGGTCAGGATTAAAACTAAGGCTGTACTTGGGCAGGTCATGAACGACACTGGCTTATTTGACATTTAGCTGCTTTACTGAGCCCAGGATGAAAATGCGAGAGGTTTGATTCGTTTGTCGTAGGCAAGTGCCGGAGTGATCTGCGGAGCATCTCAAAATGCTCTTAAATAATACTCTTGCTCTGCAAATCGAGAGCACCAGGAGCGGAGTCCCCACTCCAGCGCTGGCTCTGTCTCGTCAGGGAGCTGCAGCCGCGCAGGAGCCCCGAGCGGCCCTGCTCTGCCCGAGGGACGGGTCCTGCCC
>NW_009188454.1:88430-103802 GCF_000690835.1 Fulmarus glacialis | reverse complement strand
TTATTATTATTATTATTTGCATGTATTTGAAAAAGAAATACTCGTAATTAAGCACAGGGGTAATGAGGGGTGGGGGGAGTTTTTGTGCAAAATGTGGTTTGCAAGCTATTTTTCTCCTTTTGGCAAGAAAGGAAAAAGGAAAGAAGCACCAGGCTGCTTTCTGTTTATCCCTTCTCATGTAGCATATTGATCCTAACAACAGTTGTGGAGCCAAGCAGGAGCACATGAAATTATAATATAATACAGCAAATACTTCCAAAACTCTAACCAGTGAAGGACGAATTTACATAACATCTCTGTGGTAGTTTTTTTCTTTGCCTCCTTAATCTAATTTTGTAGCACGTTTGATAATCTGGATGCGTGTCGTCTCGAAGTGCATTTTAGCAGAGCAGCCAAGCAATTAAAATGCTGCTCTGTACAGTTCTTGCAAAGACGTGGAATTGTAGTGGGTAGGTGCCATTCCAAAAATCAGACAGTAGTTTTAAGTTTCCTAAGAAAAGGCAATATTTCTTTGTACTGACCTTGCTGCCACCTTTCTTCTTCACTTTGTTGCTCTAAGAAGTTGCTGTTTTGCTAGAAAACTACTTACTGTGAACACCCTTTGAGTTTAACCATCAATTATTTCTATACCTTGAGATTCAGGCAGCGTTGCACTGGTAACGGAGGAGGGAGAGTTAGTGGTAGGACACGTCTGAAAATGTGCTATTATGTTATAGGGTCTTGATTTGTTGCTGAAATACGTAGATGGTAAACAATGGCAGTATTTTAATACCACAGTTTCAAGTTTGAGAAACGACAAGAAGTGCCAGAAAGACATCACCTTATACTCTGCATAAAAGCTTGCAGGATGCTTCACTGCTCTGACGGTGATTTAGATAAATGGCTTGGCTATCTATCAAAATGTTTTTAGCACGCTCTCGGGCACTTCAGTTCACCATTAACTGTATAATTCTGTTTGAATTTTTGTTTTGCGGTATCTTAAAAAGTTACCTAGGAATTAGAATAGTTCTTCCTTCTATACAGTTTATCTGAAAGGGGTGGAGGGGGGAATTGAAAAATAAATAAAAAAATGTTTGGTGAAATAGTGTGTTTTTCACTCTGCTCAAAAGTTTTCAGTCACCATATGACGTTTGTGTGGGTTGAGTAATGAAAACAGAATTGTAAAAATCAGCGACTACCAGCCTACAACACTGCAAATGTTTTGATGTCTTTACAATTAAAATTAGACTGTGAAGTTCAGCATGGGATGTTTATTTTCTCCACGCTGTTTTCAAAATGCTTCAAACAAAGTTTTTACTTCAAAATAATGTTACTAGCTATAGGAGAGCTTCATTTAAAGGGGGGAAAAAACCCAAACCAGATGTTTTACAAAAAATGTGTTTTCCTCCTTCCATAGTTTAAACTTTAGTATAGCTTCAGCAGTGATACTGCGGAAACTTGGAATTAAATAAACTTTCTTGGAGTAGGAGGCATATGCTGTCGTTAAAAGCTTACATTCGCAAAATATTCTTTAAATAACTTCTGGTTTAAAAATGTCCTGCTCATTCTCTTGTATGTTGTTAATACCTAGAAGCAAGATTCTTAAAAACAAAATATATGGTGTTTGTTTTTGGGCAAGTTAAACACAGGATTACCCTTATCAGAATGGAATGAGTGGTAAATATGTCATTTGCCTAGGGCCTGTGATAAGAGACAAGTGTTGATAAAAGCAAAGTTTAGCTAATCAAAGAAACTCATATTAACAAGAGTAAATAAAAAATACAGGAAAATATATTCAGGAATCTAGTCTTGTAACTTTGTAAGCAATAGGATTAATCTTCACTGCATGGGAATTTAACATCAGGCCGAAACCTGAATCATAATACGGTGGCTGTAATTTGAACTGTGAAAGTTAATGGTACAGAAGTGTGGAAAAGCAATTTAGTTAGGGTCCAAATGAAGAATTCTGTTTGATTTCTAGAGCAAGTTTTGGTTTTAATTTTGAAGAAAGTGTAAGCACTTTATGTGTGTCGGTAAATATATGTAAACGGATTATAAAATACTAAAATTCTCTCAACATTGAAGATTTTATCTTGCATCTCATGAAAATAATGATAAAACCAGAATTTTAGTGGTCCAGAAAGCTTTTGATGGTTTAAATGTTGCTCCAGTGCTTATAAATACAAAGATAGCAATGTTTAATTCTAGCTCAAGTGTTTCCAGATTCTCTATTTTTATGAAGACCTCTATGATTTAATGGAATGTAATCATAGCCAAATTTTGACATTATTAGACATGTAATAGCTAGTTTTTTTGGTCTAGTTTGTTGTTTTATTTTTGGCTCTGCCATAAAAGCAGTACACCTGCAGCCATTGCTTTAGGCCTTAGAAATATTGCTTTGATAGAGACGTGATTGTAGAGTAAAAGGTAAATGGTTGTTGAGGGACTAATACATGGATAGTGCAGACTCTGAACAGGCCAGTAACAATCCCAGACAGCATCAGGGTTTCGACTGAAACGCTGGCAAAATTGGCCACTGCAGGGATTAGGGTAGAATGCTGTACGTCTCCAACTTCAGCACATCTTCAGGATGTTAATCCCGTTACGATCCACTAAGCAAGTGCACTCCTACAGCATCACAAATTTTCTAGTCTATGAGGGTCTGCAAAGTAAAAATAGAGGGTAAGGCGCAACCCAAACATGACCTTAACTTGCGTGGTATCTTTTTCCTCCCCCCTGTGGGAGGAAAAACCTGCCATGGGTTGCAACCCAAACATTAGCCACTGTATGTTGCAAGATGTGTTATGAGCACACAAAAAAATACCTAATTTTGTGCTCATACGTGTTTATGTTTTGTGTGATACTAGTTATATTGTTGTAGGTTTAAAAAGAAAGTATCTATTTGCGAAGAAAATTACGGACTCAGAAATGAGAGCAGAACCGACTGCGCTTTTAATCATGAGTCATTCTCACTCCTTTTCTCATAAGATAAAAATCAGGTCAGTATAATCAAATTAGATGAGAATAGTTCTTAAGAGGACAAAAGAGTTAAGATTGCAAGAATGAGTAAGTTATACTTTTTTAAGTAAGGTAGAATTTTCTGCTCCCTTGTAATGCACAAATACTGAGAGAAAACGAGTAACTTTTGGTGAAATGCGAGCTAACTAAATACTGCGGAAGTGGGAACGGGACAAGCCCTGAGAGAAAAAGAGCTGCAAGGAGTGGTAATTTTCCTTTGGTCTTGGAAAAGCCTATTAAAAAAAGTCTTCATTAGTCTTCATTAATTAAACAGGCAAAAAAACGAATGAGCAGGCCTGAAACAAGAGTAAGTTTGTTTGGCAGTATGTAGTGTTTCAGCTAATTATATCAAGTAGAAGACTACTGCCTACTACATTTTGTTAGGTTTAGAAGAGTAAGAAATTTGATGAAGGCAAAAGTTATGGATATGGCAGCAGAATGTAATAGGATGTCGAGGCTCTTGTAGTATACAGTTCTTACTTTGGTTTGGTGGGAGGTGTTTGCCCAGAGAGGATCTAGCAGGTATTAACTTTCAGAAAGTTCGTGAAGATGGGACTCCAGAAGGGGTACGTTTTCCTTCTGAATTCCAGATTATTGCAATGTTTGGGTCAGGTTCTCATTCCCTGCAAGCACTGGAAATACTGGAAACATCTGTGCTCAGCAGAAAAAAGCTCAGTACTTTATTTTCTTTCATCTTTCTGAATTTAAAAACAAACATTTTGAAGTGAGGGACTTGTAATCTGCATTCCCAAGTATCAAATTGCTGCAGGTGTGTTTGCTAGTGCCCAGAAGGCAAGATCTGTTTGAACCAGGTTATTTTCTTTAAAGTTCATCTATAAACTTTACAACTAAATCACTAGGACTGATTTGCTTAGGGACACAGTCTTTGTTTAAATTTTTATACTTGTAGCTTAATGCCCTGAAATATGTGATGAAAAGTGTTTGTTTCTGATCCCCTTCATTCAAAAAAAAAAAAAAAAATGCACGGGGATATTTTTCTTCCAAATTAATTGAAAGGAGAACAACTAATTCTCTACGTAGGCTCTGATTCAGCTAGCCCGATTCAGCTGCTGGCACAGGAAAACTCTAATGGACACGCACCACTGTCAAAAACTCCTGCAGACAAAAATGATGAGAGGCGTTCGCTGGTGAAGTCAGGGTGGGATAAGCTTGGAGGAAAAGCAATGTATCTTTGAGTGACTCCCCGCTTGCCTAATGAGTCTGTGCAGCAAAGGTGCAACTTGTCAGAACAAAGCCAGGCTGGCGCGGGGCTGCCTCGAAGAGGGTTACGGTGAAGTTAAGGAGTTGAAAGAGAGAGATAATGTTTCAGACAGCGAAGTTAGTCATCCTCACATCCAGTTAAATCCTCACTTACTGCTGAGCCGTCTTCGTTAACCATGTGTGCGTCACGCCCGCACCGCAGCCCGGCCCAGCGAAGGGGCTTTGCTCGGGGGCGCGGGGAGCGAGGCGCCCCGCTCGGCGGATTATGCTCCAGCCTCCCCTGCGCGCCCCAAGTGACTGTTTTTGCTCAGGTCTAATTTATACACCGCTCTTTGCGCAGCCGATGAACTGCTGCTGTGTTACCCAGCCAGCATTTAGATTTGGGAGCGGGGTTGTGAAAGGGACATTGTGCTCAGAAGGACTGCTGTCTGCCGCGGTCGGCCGCGCCGTGCCCCATCCTATTGAGACCTCAAAAGCAGAGCACAGCTGCGATGAGTTTCCAGATCTGTTTGGCCCTGGGGAGCGGTGCTGGTATGCGTGCGAGCATCCCTCTCCCCCTCGCAGTTTCTGCCTGGGGGGCTGGCAGCAGCCTCCGAGCAGCGAATTTACAGGGGCGGGCGGCTGGGGCTAAATTAGTTGTGGTTTCGGAGGGCCTTCCAGAGCTTCGCTAGGCTGTAGCACGCAGCCCCATGAGGAAGGATATCAGTTGATGTATGAAATGGCCAAGGAGCTTCGGTAAATAGACTTTACCCTTCAAATTCAGAGGTCCTGGCAGCGGCTGTGCGGGAGGGTGGGGTTGTACTTTTCCCCTTCCTGTACTTGGACACTTTTGATTATCCAGACTTTCTGGGACTGAGCAGGGCTGCCTAATAACAAAGCCTGCATAATATAATTGCCTAAATAGGCCTATTGTCCTTTTCAAGTCACTGTGCTGTGAAATCTTTCAACTTTTTGCTGAAAATGTTTCATCTAACGTTTAGATGGCTTAGCGGCTACGGCGAGGAGGAGATCCTTTTCCCTCATTTCTCATTGTTGCATGGTTGAGAAGCTGATTACATTCCTGCCCCCTATTGATGTTTACTCCTTTTGGGAAGCAAATATTTTAGCCCCTTCTGGCAGGGTAAACTGCCAAAAGTAATAGGCCTGGAAATACAAAGCTATGATTGATTTTGACCTTTGCTCACGTGCATGAAGTCTGTCCCCATGCAGTGTGACCCATGCCACTTCTTGCTGAAATCCAAGCCCTTTCAAACCAAATGGAACCACGAAAATGCAAGCCATGAGATGCTCAAAACTATTCTAAAATAACAGAATAATCATTTTCTCTGTACTGCAAGAAAAAGTATAGGCAGGAGGATAGCAAAGCTGGATTTTGTAGGAGGCAAACCAAGCGTAATGTCTTTCGTCTGCTGCTGCCTTTTTATGAGAACCATATTCTAGGTACAAAATAGACAAACTGGTATCATGTGGGACTGATTCTTCCGTGCAGTCTTTCGGTCACAGTAATTTTAGCTGTTCTTCCTAATTGTGATCAGTAAATAACTTTCATCCAAAAATGTGGATTTTAAACTGTCTAAGGTTTTTAAATAATCCATCGTTGCATGAGCAAATGTGTATCAAAAGTTAAGAATGTCAGAAACAGTAGCCTAAAGTTAGCATCCTAAATCCACATTTCATGGCTTCATTTCCAAATACGCTGAGCATCTAGGAGCTCCCTCAGCAGTTTTAAAAACACGCCACGTATTTAAATGACCAAATACTATTTAGAACCTTCATTTAATATTAAAAATTTTTAAGGGACTTTCCCACTTCCCCCAAACTATATGAAAAAGTAATTCAATGAAAGAGGTCACAACACTAACAGTGGAAATAGAGACACTTACAAAACAAAGTAGGACTTGTTTATAAGAGCATACTACTCTCTTTCTATAAATTTACAAGTCAAGTTTGCAGAATTCCGCGTTTAAGCCACAAACCGAGGTTTTTTCCCTCTCGGATTTTTTTTTCTGACTCTCGGATTTTTCCGATTCTCTGTTTGCTTCCTTGCATTAAAGTCCGCTCATCAGATATTAATCTGAGACAGTTTAAAACTTGTGGTATGGATTTTAATAGCTAGATTATCTTCTTCATATACTCACTCATCATTAGCAGCTGCTCTGGATTGTTTTCCCAGTGGCAGCGAATCAATATGACTGTGGTCACTGTGCATTTTGCTTATTTTGGGGGGGAGGGAGGGAGAATCTAGCTTCCTTCAGCTCATTTTAGTAATGTGAATAGGAGCGGAGAACTTGCATCATGTGACGGGGCAGCTCACGGCAGCTCACCAGCATGGGGTCCCTGTGTGAGAACCTCCCTTGTACATGACAATCTGATAAGGATATCATGTGGTTTAGAAACACATTCCCACAATGTTCACTTCTTTGTCCCTTTATTTGGGAGTGGATAGGAAAAAAACTTTTAACAAACTAATGCCAGCCCTTATAGAACTGACCCCACTTTCTTTGAGCGTTCTGTTTGAGCCTTACAGCTTCTTCAAATACTTTTGTTAAGAGAGATGGAAATATAATCCAGCAACTCTGTGTAAAGAATTCTAGACACAGAGTATATAATATACCTTCTGTTCCCCTTGGACAAGGTGATTTTTCTTTCCCCTGCTTACACCATATATAAACTGAATATTATAAAACTATGTGAGTTAAATATGCACATGCAAGTGACACTTGTATAGGTTCAATAGGTTAAAGCTTGAATGAGTATTTATAAATTCTCAGAGTGCTCTGGATCTTCACCGCTAAGGACATGATGTTAAAGTCCATCCATAGTTGGGAGGGATTTCCGTTTTATGCACTTTCAGCGACTTATGTTTTACCCTCTAAGTGCATCCCCTAAGAAAAAGAGCAGAGAAATTTCTTGCAACAAGGAGGTTTTTTAGCACTGCATAGTTTCTTTTAATGGTTTGGAGGATCTCTTTCTATTGAACCATAATATTTTTCTCTAGGCTCACATTGTATTTTTAGCAAGAATCTTTGAACAATAAAATGACAAATTAAGTATATTTTTGTCTTTTAGAGCCATGTCTAGTGAAGCACTTAAATGCACTCAACCCTCCATCCTTGATTTTAATAAGAGTTTCAGACACAGAGTGGTCGTATGAGTGAGCCATTAATGTATTTATGTACCACTGCTTTTACAAAATACCAGTAAAAGCTCATGCCATTGCGCTGGATGTTCAGCACAATGAACATCCAACATTTCTTTTCTTCTTAGAAAGAAGGAAGGATCATTCTCCTTTTAAAGATATATAGCAGAGGTGTGGCGCAATTAAACAAGTTACCCGGTGTTGCACCAACTGGAAACAACTCCCACAGTTTGATTTAACTCAGATTTCCTTCAGTGGGTGCTTCAGTGCTGGAAAGCCATTTGTGCCTGTAAGATACGAACAGTAAAAGGAATGGTTCAATTAAAAAAAAAAAAAAAAGCAGTCAACACAAAAAAGTATCTCTAATCCTGTGATTTTTTTTATCTGAATGCAACTTGTGGTGAGTCCCTGAAATGGCCATTACACCACTCCAGTGGTCTTCCCTGCCAAGCTGGCTGGTGGTGCAGCAGCACATCGTATAGAGATGTATATCTCTTTTCCTATGAGACTTCCAGCCTTGTACCAGAATTACTCCTCTGCCAGCTGGTGACTGATACCAAGAGGATTCCCAGGTTCCTGCATGATAAGTGGATGTAACAGCATCTGAGTTGATTTAAATATTGCACTTGTTCACAAATACTGATCTGGGATAGGTGTGTTCAGGCACGGCGCAGCCATACCCTGGCTTTCGGGGGTCTCGGAGCCTCCTGCCCCCAGCACTGTTGCTCAGGGACTGGCCGTGGTCAGAGACCGGGGCAGGGAGCAGGCTCCTCTGCCGCTCACCTCGCTCCATCTCCCGAGCACCTCCTTTATTCCTCATCTTGTACCCCAAAACCCACAACGAAGACCAGCGTTGCCTGTCTTTCCAAGACTGAACATTCACTCGCACACGAAGAAAAAGGGCTTGGAAAACTGTGTCACAGTGCCATCTGGCGATACCTGCCCACACCGGACCGGTGGCAGGGGCTGCGGCCGCCCAGGCAGTGGATCCGCAGGCGGATGCTTTCCCCAGGACCCTCGTTCAGGCGCAGGGAAATGCCTGTGCGCCCCAAAGCTCGTGTCTCTGGGGGTTTTTTTGCACAACTCTCTGGGTTGCTCTAATCAAAGATCCTATCTTCTCTGCAAACCTTCCCTTCCTAGCAGAGACACTGATCCACCAATCTGCGTTTTTGGCTTGGGGCATAAGTCAAAGGACTGGCTAAAAAAGTCAGTGAGCTTTTTTATTGTTAAGATCAGGTCCTGCGGGGAGGGTTGGTTTGTTTGGTTTTAAGCAGTTGTTCATACTTCTGCCTCTCAACTTTTGGTCTGAGGAGGTTTTTCCTTTTTCCTCTGTATTTCAGAGTATTCCTTTGTATTGCTTTGTTGTTTGGCTTGCTCTTTTCATTCGTTTGAGGAAGAAATTTTATTAGTTACTGGGTCAGGGTATATGTCAGATTCTCCTTAGTGGCTGGCTGGAAGGTCTCAGAGACCTGTCTGTCTTAAAGATCCTTCTGTTTTCACCCCACGCTTTGAACACCAAGACGTAAAATGCAGAACAAATGGCAAGTCACCTATGTCTTTCAGATACTTGTGCAAAATGTCTTTGATGAGGGGGGCTAACAGAAGAATATACTTTTCCCAAGTCCTCGTCCCCCAGTGAACCTCAGCCGTCCTCTCTCAGTTCAGGGAGCACATTCCGGCTGTGTTTTTCTAGTTGCGCGTATCGTCACATGCTATGCAGGTTAGGTATGTGAACTGCTCGTCTTTCTACGCTTTGCATGTTTTGCCACATTCACTTCTCTGAGACCACGCCAACAAGGATCCATTATCTCTCCGAAGTTTTGAAACGAAGCTTTCGGCTGCCTGCAAGAAGTCAGAGCTGACTCACATCCTTCTGTGGTTTTTTTTCCTTATCCGAATCCTTTCCTTTCTCTGTGTTTTGGAGAGGTCCTGCAAGACTTCATGGTTGAAGCACGAGCTATGTGTTGGGAAGCACTGCATGTCCAGACACAGTTTGGGAAAATAGCTGTTCCCCTCTCCCTGAAATGGAGTCCAGTATGAACGCTGCAATTGTTCACAGGGGCTGTTTCCACCTACTAAAATGTGAAAGCAGAGCTTAGTTACAGCATGATACACTGACACTGCCCAGTAATACCATGTTTGTTATGCTTTCGCTAACCTTAATTTCTGTGCAGAACAAGAAAATACTCTGACGAAAAGAGGTGAGGAAGGAATGACGCAATTAAATGAGATTAAATCAGAGTATCGGTTTCCCTGGAACGTGTATTTGGCGCTTTACCAACAATCTTTTCCCCATTTTTCAAATAAACACATATTTTCACATGATAACTCTATTTGAAATATTAATGCTTCCAGGGCTGCATTACCTTTGTTTCTTCATCAAAGTCCATTACTATGAAAAGGCTGCTGTTCCTTAGGCTGTTTCAGCTTCAAAAGAATTTTAGGGCCTGGTCTATTGGAAAGCTTGGGGGTATAATTAGTGAAAATGGAAATAGATGCAAGAGAAATTTAGTTCCTGATGTTTTAATTTAGTGTAGCACTGCCATGTGTTGTTGAAGAGGATTCTTAAAGGCAAACATAATTATTTCATTATGGTCTTCAGAATGCTTTCATTGGTCTTAATGACAAGAAGCTGCATAAGGAGTCATACATTTTAATTAGACCTTCTTATATTTACATCAGATAAATAACAAATAATTGATGAAAAACAAGTCTTCTGAATGGATGATTTCACACAGAGCTCTGGTTACAGTTTAATGATAAAACATATCTCTTATTGCTTTGCATTTTAATTATCTAGAGTTATTACTCTAGCAGAGATCGCAAAACACTGTGATTTCCATGCATTTCATTACATTCACAACTAATTTATATGAATCTGAAGCTAAGAGAAAAGGTGTTTTTCAACATATATCCCTTACAATCAGTTTCCAGCTTTATTAATTTCATTTTGCTTTCATTTCTTACACTTAGATACCTTTTTTTGTGTGCGTGTGATAAACTCTCCAGTAAAAGCTAGTGGGAAGAGTCAGACCTTTTCCTACACCTTCAGTTCCCTACATAGGAGCAAGTCCTGCCATTGTTAACAACCCAAAACTCCTTTAGAGGTCAAGGAGTGAGTATGAAAGTATAGGGCTTGTAGTGGCGTTTTCTAAGGAAAGATTTGGTGCCTCTTTCTCACCAGCTTAGTTGAAAGTTGTCTTCCTAAATCTCTTTGATTTACTTTGAAAATCTTACCAATACCCTTTTATAACTGCGTGTATGCTTGCAGGTGCACTTAAAATACTGTATTTTTCTTTTCTTTACCCCCTTTATCAGATATTTTATAATACCGGGAGAAATTATTTTAGAGTTTTGCCACTTGCAAGAGTCTTTCGTGTTTGCAAGCTCTCTGGCCTTTCATTTTTGTTACAAAACATATTTCATATGATTCATTCCTGAGAGTATACAGAACGCTAATTGTTGTTATTGATTTTAAATTTCACAACCATTACAAGTAACCCAGATGAGTGGCAGATAAAGAGTAATAATCCATGGAGTTCTGGAAGTGTTTCATGTTTGTCTGTAGTACTTTATGTGATCAATAGTAACTGCCCCATTGAAACTAACTGCTGTATCAAATAACAGTAAATCAAATGAATGTGCTTACAGATTATTTATTGAAAGCTTTAATTGTTCACTGGGGCCCGGCTTATCTCAGGAAACAATAGAAGGCAGTGATCAGGCAAACTGGTTTGCAAATGCCGGGGGTGCTGTGAAACAGCGGGGTCTTCCCTGTGCCTGGGTGGTGTGAGAGCTTTCCAAAATGTGCCCCTGTCCCACTGGGATGGCCCGTGCACTGGGATTGCCCGTAAGGATTGATCCCAGGGTAGATTGGTCAGAGGTGAGTTTTCTCAGAGGGCATCTCTTGGGTTCACAGGTTACTCATTTTTTTTAATTGTTATTTTTATAGCAATCTCTTTGGATGACAAACATGTCATATCTGGTGGGTTAAAGTGTGGAAAAGGAACTAAAAGATTTCCCAGCATTTCCAAGGGGTCTGCGTAATGAGAGACAAAACAAGATCAGACCTTGGAAAGGGAAGTAAAGGAAAGCATACTAAACTTACTCTGTGGAAAGCTTACCTAGGTATATTACAGTTTTGGGCAATTATATGCTGCTGTACAGTTGTCAGACTTGTGCAAATACTAAGAAATTAAAAACAATGATTTCTGACTAACAACCTCGTGCCATTATATTTTACTAATTCCTTAAAATGGCTGCTCTGCCTTGTCATAGTCACTCCATGAAGTCCTAGTGCCACAGGTTGGAGGTTTTCTGGGCCTTAAAGTGAAATGGATGGTCTTTTAGGCAGTTTCATTATTACCCACAATTTTTTTAATAGTCTCGGTGTGTTGTCAATTTTACTTTGCTGTGGCTTCAGAATCCCTGTGGTATCAGCTGAGGCACTAAAGCTGTTCTTCAGCAAATTTGGGAAGATGGCACTGAGTGAATTTATGTTTAATAACATATCTTTCCAACCGTGACAACTTGAAAAGCATTTGTAAAAATGAGCTTAATTTCTACAGAAAATGATGGCCCAAATCTCTCAAACATGGCAGGAAAAGTGGTTTTTTTCCCCTAAAAAATGTATGTTTTATGAAATGTACTTATATGCATATGTGTAATATTGGATAATCATAATATAGACATTTTAAAATTATTAAAGCACAGTAGCCAGAGATCTTTTGGAATTGAATCTCACTTGAAAAAAGTAACTTCCCTTTTTCAAAGCATAAGCTTCGCCTTAAGTTTCTTGGGACATCAGGTGTCAGGACAGAATGTTGCTTGTCCAGCTCTCTGGAAATAAATATTTCCTTTTTGTCATATTCTCTATAAAGTGCGGTTGACATTTTCTCTGTTTGTAAGGCTGGGATATTGCAGTCAATTGTGAGCAGCTTAGCTAGGAAAAAAAAAATCCAAGTCGCTGTTGAAGGTAGGTATTGAATAAGAAAGACCAGGTGACTAGGAAATACTGCTAGCACGTATATGTTTGCCTGCAGTACAGCGTGTGCGTATTTTTTTTCTTCCGAGTGAGAATGGTACTGAAAGACGACATACAGGTAAGATTATGAGCATTCCTCACTCCAAGGGTTTAACAGGAAAATCCACCGCAGGTAGAGAATAGCAGAACAGAGTATTGGAAAACGTGCTCTCCAATCGCGGTACTCATCTTGTCTCCAGTCTCTTGTGAATGTCTTATTTTATCGATCTTTGGTCTTCTAGACAGAGAGTAGAGGTATGCTCTGAGCCACAGTCGCAGTGTTGCTACCGCTTCGCTCTAGGACACCGAGTTTCTTCCCAGCTTTCAGCTTCTGCTGCACCTACTGTGAAAGAGGCAGAGGGATGTTTGCCAGGTTAGCCGCACCAGTGGAAAGTAAATTGCACCTATAAAAATTTAAAAGAATAGATACAAAATATTATGTAAACTCAATGACAAGGACTCTGAATTACAAGGAGAGGAAATCTGGTAGTGCCTTAGTTTTTCATGGTACCTTCCCCACTGTGTTACCATCTTTTGTCTGGCAGGTATTCCTTTCAGAAATACTGAAATTCCGCGCAGGCAAGCATTACGGCTTGATAAACTGTATATTTTATTTGCCCCCTCAAAAGATATTGGCAATGCTTAGTTTTAAATATTCCATAAACTTGAATTTCTTACATTAGCATCAGAAATGTTGAGGTGAGCTGCTCTTAGTAATGCACTGTCCTGGTCTGCCGTGCTGAAGGGATGGAGGAGGACAGAGTTCGTCCCTGTTTTGGTCTCAGATGTTGCAAATGTATATGTGCTGGAGGATGTCAGAAAGGTTAAGTTTTGGTCTGACTGCCCTTCTAGTTGCAGATAAGCCCAAGTGATGAAAGCCATTTTTTTCCTGTTACTATGTCATGTCTAAATGGAAATAATGTATTGCTTTAATTATACCCCCACAGTTGCAGCAGTGCAGCAATGTGGGTGCAGTTAGGCTAGTGTAAAAAATAGCCTTAACACTTCCTAGGGAAGTAAGCTACGTGGATGTAAAACATCTATATATAGGCAGAGGTACCCCAGAGGTTCATTGCAATAATGTTAGGGGCATGGGAGATGTGTACGGGGATATCTGCTTGCTTTAAGAAGCTACCTTTGCCGCTCCCAGCCTACGCACTGCCCTGTCCTCTGCGGGAGGCTGCTGCTCTGTGGCAGGAGGAAACGCACGGCTCCATTTCACGGCCCCGAGCCTTGCCAGCTTCAGCAAATGGCCCTGTTTCGCAGCGGCATGGCTGGGAAGTTGGACGTGTGCTCTTCCGCCCGCCCCGCCGGAGGGTTGGTAACCTCTGGGAGCGGGACGGGGGGTGGCTGCCTGGGGTTTTGCTGGTTCAGGAGGTTTCATCCCAGCTCTGTTGTGGGATGAAACCTTACTCAATAAAGAACCGTACCTCTGGGTGGCATAACGCCAAAAAAAGGTCTGCAGTGAGGGCCCGAGAGTGAGATCCCGAGCGATGAGATATAAAGCTTCACAGTTGTCTGTTGCCTTGTAAAAAAGGCGAGTGGCTGTGTGACGGGGGGCTGTCAAAGAAAATAAGGAGTTAGACCTCCTTTTCTAAGGAAATCAAAACTTAGAATTAGCAGAGCAATAAAAGCCTTCTAAAGCGAAAGCTGGAAACAATACATTTTTAATAAAATGGGCAGTTACTCTAATTGCTGAACCCCTACTGTTCAATTTCTTTTAGTGCCCTTATTCATTAAATTCAGCATACTTATACTTATTATTTACAGATGTATGCGTTTTAACTTGTTTATAGAAACCATGCTTTGCAGAAAGCTGTGGATGGTATAATACTAATTTGTAAGTGTTTATTGCTGCCTATAATATGCAATTTCAAAAACAATTAAAAATAGCGGTGGAGCTCATCATTGGAGTCAACCCCAAACCGCCCATGAAAAGTGAAATATTAGTACCGTGTACCGCCTTAAAGGTTATAGGCCATTTGTAGTGGAGCGATAGCATACCCATTAATGAGGAATTTACCTGTTCTTAAAGATTTTAAGCTGAGCAGTCTGGTTTCTAGATATTATTCTAATGTAACCCATTTAAACATGTGTGATGGAGTTCATAATTGCCCTTGTAAATGGGTATAGAAAGGAGGGTATATAAATCAATTAGTGATATCCAGCAGCGTGGCTGTAATACAAATTAATTGGGATGATAAGCATTTTAACTGCTACTATACTTAACTTGAAGTAATTTTGATCACTGAATTGGCTCTTGTTGAGTCACTTTAAGATTTAAAAACACCTAAAGATCAAAATGTTCTGAATTAATGGTCCTAAAGTTTGAGAAAAAAACTGATATGTAAAATACGGCACAGCAAGTCAGTTTTACTGCATTTCCAAATAGAGCACAACAGTTTTATTTTGTCCATGTGGTACTGAACAACTGTGTAATAGTATTATGTGATTAAAGATATTAAAACAATCATTTTCTTGCTGGATTCAAGCCACAGCAAAAAGTCATGATGAATGGTGTCATAAGAACATTTGAATATATAGAAAATAAAAATTTATTTGGCAAACATAGTAATACCGAAAACTAATACCAACTTGGATAGGAGGCAAGTTTTGAAGAGTAACATCATTCTGTTAGTATAATACTCTGAATTATTCTGTTTGGATGCTTGAAAAGATTTGAAGATAAAAGAAAAGTCCTCAAAACACTATAAACCATTTAATAACTATAAATGGAGACTTTATGACTTAGTAAAATATCTGGATGTGTATAGAGATTATAGTAATTATTTCATTTCCCTTGCAATTTTTGTTTATTATTGAAGATACTGGATCTGAGTTTTCTCCCATTTATGTTTACCAGCGAAGAGTCTTTCTTGGAATCGGTGGGGTGACAACACTGTAAAACAGTTCTGAAAAAAGAATCAGACCCCTCTTATTTTTAAGTGTTTTGTCCCTCACAATGTGCCTTTTTTCTTATTTTGGATCCTGT
>NW_009188454.1:85116-88416 GCF_000690835.1 Fulmarus glacialis | reverse complement strand
GAAAACATGCTGAATTTGTGACACCACAATTGTATCAATAGGCCACAGAAATAGACTCTGTTTTCATAAATAAAGAATAAAGAGGCCAGAGTTCTCATCCTCTCTAAATTTGTGTCGCTTCTTTGCCTACGCCAGTTTACTCCAGATGAGGATCTGACCTTGGGAATCACTGGTAAAGCAAACAGGGCCTGAATTGTAAGAAAAGTTCATTTTCAAAGGAAAATCTAACTTCACACAAATGATAGCACAATTATATGTATATTTTTTAAAGAAGCCCCTATTTTTCAGTTTTGCAGTAATGCAGAATTTACACTTGAGACTGATGCAATTTTGCATGCTGGTGGCCAGGCAGAAAATCACCGACCTGAAAAAACTACAGAGCTAGCATCTTTCGGATGTTTTTCTTCAGTTTTCCGTACGATTTATTTTTTTCATTTAACATGTTTTCTTTTTCATTTAGAAGGTAGACTCCTAATACAAACTGATGAGCTGCTGCCCCGTAAACTCCGCTGTGCCTGCCAAACCCTCCGGCCATCCTGTCTGTACACTTACTTTCACCCTGGCTCCCTCATGCTGTCTGCCCGGCCATTTATTTAGCGAAAGACGCTCCTATTCTCAGTTACTAGCGCGTCATTAAGTCTCGCTGTCCTGAGAGTAACACAGGTATAACCAGACGCAGTTCTTGTCCCTGCTATAATTAATCCTGACAAGCTTTCCGCCTTCCACGTTTGCTGAAGTGTAAATGCGTCTCTCTGGCTACACGGACACATAAACCCAAATGCAGAACTGCTTTGCTGATACAACTGTAAAAAAACCCCAAACCCAGCCTGAAAAACAGTATCATTTTCTTTGAAAAGGTGATGTGAACACAGATCTCCTATGTTAGTTATGCATACTTCCCCCGGGTTTAGTGGAGCTGGTGCTTAAGAACCAGGCATTACAAACGGGGGCAACCCTTGCTCCTGTTTGAAAACACCCTCCTGAGCAAGCCTACGGAATATGAATGTGCTCTTACAGAGCGGCTGCAGCCTCCTCGTTGTCCTTTACTGCTAGCTGTAGTAAATACGTGTGCAGAGTCTGTAGTTGCCAGAAGTCCTGGCTTTACTGGGAGAAGCACCAGAGGTGGCTGCAATGGCGGCTCCCCTCCAGAATACCTGTGGGACACAACAAAACGATGCAGCAGCTTCAGAAAAAGGTTTCAGGGTGTTTTCATTCAGAAATACAGGGTTGGGGCACATTGGTGGTTTCCAGATCATATGTGCTCAATATATAAGACTAGCCTGGTAGATTCGGGCATACGTCTTGGCGGCGTATGGGGCTGGTGTTGGCTTGGACAGTATGGTCAACAGTAGAGGTTTTTGTGGCAGTTTCTGGTGTTGCTTATGCCTGTGTGGGACACAGGGCCCGCGTGCACAGGTGCTGCTGAGTTGCCTTCAGGAGAGGATTCGGGACTTCTCTCAGGGCAGGTCTGTTGTCTGCTGGGACATTCCTGTGTAATTGTATATATGGTGGAGTAGTCTTACAGAAAGTCGATTCTTAGCTGGCTGTGGAGCACAGAAAATGAAGACAAGCCTTTCATCATCTTTCCTCTGAGTTCCCTGCCAGCAGCAGCGGTGGCTTTCGGGGCAGAAGGCACCCAGCCCTGGCCTGCCTTGCAGTCGGCAGGTGAGCGGGGCGCACACGCAGACCTGGGGGTGCTTCAGAGCCCCCATATTAGAGGGACTGAGCACAGACTTAACCGAGTTCCCTGCTCTGTCATGTATCCCATGTGTAACTTGGGCCAAGACACGTAAGGCTATGTTTTGAAGACACTGCTAGAGCTATAGCTAGGTTTTCGGTTGCTGTTGAAAATCCCAATTGGGTACTGCCTGCATTTTTCTAGGAATTTAAGACCCAAGCAAATCAAGCTCTTAGGTTGTCAGTGCTTCTGTTTCCCATCTCTAAAGAAAGAAAGAAGAATAGCTCTTCCCGTATCTCACTTAGGTGTTACGAAGGTAAAAATATGAATGCTCATGGGATATTCACATACTGGAGTGGAAGGGACCATGCTTGTAGATCAGACAGGTAGAAGAGAGTAGGATTTTTGATGCTGCTAAATATGGCAGGACCAGAAGCATTGCCAGCTCTCCTGCGTGGTGGGGACAGCGGGGCCCAGGGAGAGTCACTCAGGGTGTCTGTGACCTGTGCAGGAATGTCACCTGGGAAGATGCGCTGGCAGGTGGGGCTCCTGGAGGGCCCTAATAAATGGCTCTGTACAGTCAGGTAACTGAATTTGCATGCTTAACAAATGGATCAATTAAGAGGCCAGATTGTGGCATAACGGAAAAGTATGTTACAAAAAGATCCCCACCTTTCACTGGGCAAGCGATAGAGGATATTTGTGGGAATAATAAAATCTGCACTACAAATTAAGAAGTTAGCTGCTAAGGAACAGAAATTGTATTATAAGACTAGAACAGAAGGATAACCAAAAGATAGATGCTGTTGTCTTCTGATTTACTGCAAACAAATCTGGATAGCTCTGCTCTGCTGGTAGTAGGATGCTGAACTTTATTTCCTGGCCCTAATCACCTGATACGAATAAAGGTTTCAAAGGGCTGTGCTTCTGCTGTATGGCCAAGATCAGTATCCACTGACTCTGCTGACTTATGCTGCATGACTCTGCTGGTCAACATTACAGATTTGCAATTGAAACTTGGCAATTTTGTTGATGAAAGGCACAAAGGAATATGATGCAGCTCGCTCTCTCCCAGTTCTAAACTGGGAGAGATGCAGCAGACAAGTGTAAACACTTCTTTTATGCCATTTCGGTTGGCAAATGCAACTTGGTATACACACAGCAAAGGCATTTGCTGAATATGAAGAAGCCTTTTTTTTTTTTAACTCATCCTTTGAAGTTAGTCTGCGTTTTAACACTGAAATGCTAAAGTAGTTAAAATGAAACTGCTCCGAGGACCTGCTTTGCAAGTAATGGCTCCCCTCAAGGTTATGGAGGCCATTCTAGGTTCGTTCTTTCAAACACCTTTTGACTTGGCAGGATCACGATCATTACTATTATTTGCATTGGAGTAGCGCTTGAAGGTCCTGCAGTGCCAATTACTGTACAGCATATTTTGAGACCCTGCCCAAAATAGCGTACTGTCTAAATACATGAGATGCAGAAGGGTGAGGGAGGAAAATACTGTCCTGATGGTATGTCTGCCTGCAGTTGGAGCAATGGCCAAATTTGTACTTGGAACTTCATTAGGGTAAGGATATCGGAGCAGAGAGTGTGCTTAACTGCTTCTTGTACTCACAAGG